>NC_044034.1:289199386-289445866 GCF_901765095.1 Microcaecilia unicolor
CGCTTCGCCGGAAACAGGGCGGGTACTTGACCACAAGGACGTTTAATAGACAGAAGACGAACCAAAGAGGAGAGTTAATAGACAGAAGATGAAGTGACGTCAGAACGCTGGAACCAATTAGGACAATTTAAGTTTCCCCTTCCCAGCGCAACCGTCATCCCCATTCATTCAAAACAAAGCAAGCAATCCTATGAGCTGCTGCATTCACCTTGTTGTTCTTTGTTGTTGATAGCATTTTTATTTAATCTCACTTACATTTTCAAACATGCCAGCTTGTGCAGTATACGGATGTACACAGAGGAAGTATAATAACGGAATAACTTTTTATAGGTAGAGTAGTAATTTGTTATAAATCTTAATCAGTGGTCAGTTGGAGGGACTGGTTACAGGGACACCCTAGCACGTGTTACATTCATGCAGAGATTTTTTTTCTCCTGGCAATGGGCCAGTATCATGTTATGCGAGTCAGATGCTCAACATTCAGAGTTTCTATTTATGTATGACATTCATATCCTACATTTAACATGTATTAGGTTGAAACCAGGGCACATTTGAAAGCTTTTTTTTTTTTCCTGTGCCTAGATTAAAAGAGAAAGATGGTTTGTTGGAACTTGTTCCTTCTGTTTTGAAGAATGCAGTGGTATATTATAAAAATGCACTTAATATTGTTTATTACTATTATTTACAACTGGTTGATATACAGCAGAAGTTAACCAAGTCAACTTCATGCTTTGTAATATAATTTTAATAGCATTTTCTCAATTACCCAAATACAAATAAAATTATGTTAATTATATGACCAGGTCTGCCTCTTATTGTAGTTAGGATAACCTGGTCCTGGAGTTACCCAAGGCAGTCAGATTTGTCAGGATACTGACAATGAATATTCATGAGAGAGATTTGCATACAGTGGAGACAGTACTTGTTATGAAATGCTTTGAGTCATACTGATCTGTACATCTGTTGTGTTATTTTGGCAGTGGAAACAGTCAGGTAAGCTTATAGGGAGGAAGGGGAGTACGAGAGGGGAAGGGTTCTTGGGGTATGTTCTCTGTAAAAGTTTTTATTGTGCCATGTTAGATGGTTTACTGTTTTTTCTTGTTCTGTATGAAGCTTATCAACCAACATGTTTTGCTTTTAATAAAGATGATTAAAAACATAAAAAATACGTTTTGGATGATACTGAATTCTATTATTCTGTCTCACTGTATTTCCAGTTTTGGCACAGTACAAGCCATCACAAGAACAAAATATAAGAAAACCAATCAGTAGACTGCAATAGGGGCTTATAGCCCATTTTGTTGTGTTTCAACAAATTAGAGATCTGTTTGACAGAAAATATTTTTACTATTTTGACTTAAAACCACTTGTCCCTGAAACATGCTCAAACAGAATAATCCATTTGTGTATCTAAAAGGTAAAATTTTACAAAACAGACGAAGATGTGATTCCATGTACCCCAATGAAAGGAGAGTTTAATTCTACTTCCATTTAATTTCAATATATTCCATCCTTTATAATAACACCAGGCTTCCCAAGGCAGATTACAACAACATTTAAGATGAACCCATCAGGAAACAGGATATTCTCACTGAAATTTGTTTTGTATACAGTGTATTTATTTAGTTTTTAGTGTAGAAAAATGAGCACAAAATATAGAGTTTAAAATAGCTGTTTCTACCAGCTATAATAATTTATTAAGCTGTTTTAATGATATTCGATTGGTATTTCATGATATTTATATCGACACATGGGAAGCTTTCAAATAAATTTAAAAAATGTCCAATAAGTAAAAAAAACAAAAACCCTTTGTCCTCCACCTTTTAAGGCACTGCCTATCCAAATGAAACAGCTTTAGACTTGTTACAGATGGACCAACAATAAAAAAACAACAGTGTGGATCTAGATTGTAAGCTCTTTTGAGCAGGGACTGTATTTTCTTCATGTTCAACTGTGAAGCGCTGCGTACGACTGGTAGCGCTATAGAAATGATTTGTAGTAGTAGCAGCTCATAGGTTTGCTTGCTTTGTTTTGAGTGAATGGGGATGATGGCTGTTCTGGGGAAGGGAAACTTAGACTATCCTAATTGGCTTCCTTGGTTACAGTGGACTAGATAGGCTCACTTACACTCCTGCTTATTAAACCTCCTTGAGACGAAGTGATGTCAACACGCTGAACCAATTAGGTTAATCTCTGTTTCCATTTCCCCACATGGCCGTCATCCAGTACACTCAAAACGAAGCAAGCAAACCTATGAGCTGCTGCTGCATTCTTGTTATCATTCTTTATTGTTGGTAGCATTTTTATTTAATCTCACTTATATTTTCAAACATGCTGACTAGTGCAGCATATGGATGCATACAGAGGAAGTATTAGTTTCATCGGTTAGAGTACTAATTTGTTCTGCATTTTAAATCATTGTGTCATTTGGAGGGGCTGGCTATCCCTGTATTCGTGCAGAGATGTTCTCACCGACTAAATGTCAGGCCTCTTAAGACTTAATATCTGTAAAGCCCTAATATCCTGAAGTATAGCCTTGGCACACCAGCACACACCTGAAGCCTCTTTATTTTCTAAAATTTGCTTTATTGAATAAATATAGATAGTTTACTCACAGTCAGAAGTGGGGTTACCATATTTGGGCCTCCTAAAAAGGGGACACATGTTCTGCCCTACCCCTGCCCCATCCCTGCCCCCTGTCACGCCCTGCCCCCTGTCAAGTATCACCCCACCTCTTTCACCCCCGCCCCCCCAGGATGTCCTATCCCCTCCCCTTACCTTTACTGCCCTGGTGATCTAGTGACCTCTTTGGGGCAGGAGAGGCCCCTCTTTCCTGCCCAGAGCACTGCCCTGCATTCTCTCTCTTCCCCTTGCAATGCTGACGGTCCCAGCGCTGATTCAAAATGGCCACTGAGAGTTGAAGCAGCCTCGCAAGACTTCTGCAGAAGTCTTGCGAGGCCGCTTCAACTCTTGGCGACCATTTTTAATTGGTACCGGGGCCGACAGCAGTGCAGCATTTCAAAGGGAAGAGATAGAATGCAGGGCAGCATTTCGGGCAGGAAAGAGGGGGCTCTTTCCTGCCCTGATGAGGTTACTAGACCACCACGGCAGTAGAGTAAGGTAAGGGGAGGGGATAGGACACCATTAGGCCCGGCTGCCAGTCTGCCCATTTGTCCGGAAATCCGGACAAATGGGCAGGCTGGCAAAACCCACCTGGTTGCCTGGCCATTTCCTCAAAAAGAGGACATGTCCGGGTAAAAACGGACATATGCCCCAAGGCAACAGAGACTCCGTAATTCTGAGAGCTGTATCAGTGGTTGGAGACAGAAATCTGAAGAAAGACAGCTTTTTTGCAGAGGTGGGAAAATAGTTGAACAGATACAAGACACGGAGAGAGTAGTGGATGCTTGGAATGCCCTCCCGCGGGAGGTGGTGGAAATGAAAACGATAACGGAATTCAAACATGCGTGGGATAAGCATGGAATAAGCAGGAATCCTGTGCAGAAGGAATGGATCCTCAGGAGCTTAGTCGAGATCGGGTGGCAGAGCCGGTGGTGGGAGGCGGGGCTGGTAGTTGGGAGGCAGGGATAATGCTGGGCAGACTTATATGGCCTGTGCCAGAGCCAGTGGTGGGAAGCAGGGATAGTGCTGGGCAGACTTATATGGTCTGTGCCAGAGCCGGTGGTGGGAGGCAGGGATAGTGCTGGGCAGACACGGTCTGTGCCAGAGCTGGTGGCGGGAGGCGGGGCTGGTGGTTGGGAAGTGGGGATAGTGCTGGGCAGACTTATACGGTCTGTGCCAGAGCCGGTGGTTGGGAAGCGGGGATAGTGCTGGGCAGACTTATACGGTCTGTGCCCCGAAGAGCACAGGTACAAATCAAAGTAGAGTATACACAGAAAGTAGCACATATGAATTATCTTGTTGGGCAGACTGGATGTACCGTGCAGGTCTTTTTCTGCCATCATCTACTATGTTACTATGATACTATGTAAGTAGTTTAGAGCTGGGTGGCTGGAATATGCAATATCTTATTAAAGAGATATTAACGAGGTAAAAAACAAGTTCATTTCAAAAGGTTTAGCAGGACAAGTGCCGTCTGAAGCAAGATGGAGAATGCCTCATGGAGAAGGAGAGAACAAGAAGGGACTCACACAGGACCAGGGAGGAGGAGGTAAAGGTACAGAGCCTGCCATCAGGTAGCAGTGGTGGTCCCAGAGGGCAGCCCTCGATTGGAGGGAAAGGTCATACCTGGCTGACCTCTTAGGACAAAGATAGTAGAATGACCAGGAAATGATAGCAGGTAGACAAAGGAGCCAAGCTTGGCTGAGAAAGAGAAGAGGTCTTTGCATCAGAATAGACCAATAGTGACAGTCTTTATACAGACAGGCAGGGGTGATTGCATTACATGTGAGAGTACATTACACATAATGTATTGCTCATATATCTTTGCAGTGAGGACTGCAACAGTAAAAATCCTTAGAAGTGAGAATAACAGTAAAAGCATTAAACACATTTTAGGGCCACACTATAAACTAGTGTAAGGCTATTGGAGGACAGAACAGTAAAGGGTCACCAAAACAGACATCATGTTATGAAAATGGGGTGTTTAAAGATCAGACTTACTATTAATAGGTACAATAAAAAAAGCATTAATTAGGTTGAAACCGAGAGCATTTAACATCTTTTTTTTTTCCTTTGCCTACATCAAAAGAAAAAATGGCATGTGAGAACTTGCTCCTTTTTGTTTTGTGGAATGCAGTGGTATATTATAAAAATGCACTTGCTTTTTTCTGTTATTATTACTACTATTTCACAGATATGTATTGAATAATGAGGTACGGGCTTCCTTCATGCAGAAGTTCTGTCCAGAGGCAGTCTAAATGTGCCAACATTGTCTAGTTCTCACTTCAACATATACTCCAAAACAACAGTTTTATATACCACCACGGACTCTGAATATTATAAGGGGAATAGTCTCATAATGTCAACTCGCTTCTGTCCTCAGATTTATCTCAGGACTTTTAAGCTTACGTGACTACTTGTAATCACTGACTTGAACCCCCACCACCTTTGTATCTTACAGCACGGTGGTGTTATACGAACTCTATGGCTCATTTTGTATTTTTATGTCAATTTGTGGAGTGCATTAAGGGCTTATAACCCATTTAGTTATGTTTAAACAAAAGAGATCTGCATGAAACAAAATAAGTATTTTTATTTTGACTTATCAATAGAAATCAAACAAAATAAAACATGGAAAAGAAAATAAGATGATACCTTTTTTATTGGACATAACTTAATACATTTCTTGATTCGCTTTCGAAGGTTGCCCTTCTTCGAAGAAGGGCAACCTTCGAAAGCTAATCAAGAAATGTATTAAGTTATGTCCAATAAAAAAGGTATCATCTTATTTTCTTTTCCATGTTTTATTTTGTTTGATTTCTATTGATAACCTTAAGAGTGGACTAACACGGCTACTACACTCCTCTATTTTGATTTATAAAACTACTTGTCCCTGAAACATGTCCAAAACAGAATAATCCATTTGTGTATCTAAAAGGAATGAAGTGAAGATGTGATTCTATGTGCCACAGTGAAAGGAAAGTTTAATTTTAATTCAATTTGATTTCAATATATTCCATCTTTATAACACCAGGCTTCCCAAGACAGATTGCAGTAACAGGTAAGATGAACCCATGAGGAAACAGGATATCCTTACTGAAATATGGACATCAGTATTGTATAGAACAATGTAAAAAATGAGTACAAAATACAGAGTTTATAACTGCTGTTTCCACCAGTTACAATCATTTTTAATTAATTTTCTTTCATGATATTTATATGTACATATGGGAAGCTTTCAAATAAATTAAAAAGCTGTCAAGTTTGAAAAAAAATTTTGTCCTCCACCTTTTAAGGCACTGCCTATCCAACTGGAACAGTTTTTATAGATGGACCACGCATAGGCAATCCCTTATTTCTAATACGCTTTTATTATTGTTTTCAATAGTGTTTGTTATTGTTTTGGGTGAGCGAAAATGGCTGCAATCCTTGTCTACTGCCAGCAAACTCTGCCTACTGGCTTCAGCCCATATAATTGCCTAGATACAGTAGGTTCATACCATATCCTATTCTTAATCTGACCTCCTTGGGGCCATAGAGCTTATTGAGGGGGAGAGGGACAAGAGAAAGGAAGAATAGAGTTGCAGGAAAGGAGGGGGTAGGGGAGGGTAAAACTTCTGTTGTTTTGCTGTGGGCAGGTGGTATTCCCAAGGCCTAATTTGTAGACAAAAAGGATGTGGAACTGTGGACTCAGGGAAGGGGATAGGCAAGGAGCAGGAGGAGAAGAAGGGCTAGAGAAAGCTGTTCCTCTCTTGGATAAAATGAGAGTCCAGGGCAGGGAAATGGCAGGAGCTCTTATGCATGTGGCTGTGTACATCAGCACCAGTGCAATTGAAGGTGTTTCAAAGAGAGAGCGCGTGCGGGTGCAGGAACTACCTTTGGGGCCCTTTTACTAAAGGGTTGCCTTTTACTAAAGGGTTGCCGCCAGCCTAACTTGGATGCCAGCGGTAGTTCCACCACCAGCAGTGCATGGCATTTCTGGCGCTAGTGGAAATATTTGAAAAATATTTTCACAGGGGGCTACTGACGGGTTAGTGCAGGAGCCCTTACTGTTAAATCAATGGGTGGCAGTAAGTGCTCCCTCTGAAATGGTGCGCAAGGACATTTCTTTTTTTGGGCTTTTTACCCGCTGTAGTAAAAGGTGTCCTGGCACATGACAAAAAACCAGCTGTCACTGCTAGTGCAGGGCCCCTTTTACCGCAGCTTAATAAAAGGGCCCCTATGTGCGTGCGAGAGAAGAAGGGAGAGTGTGTATATCTGTTTGTGTGCCAAAGGGTGTATGCATGAGAAGGAGAGTGCGTGAATTAGATTGCCTTGTAAAAATGTTCACATCTTTGTACACTTTTCTTATCCTATTGTTTTTAAAAATATATAATTCAGAATTAATTAAAAGTAGGGCTGTTTCACTGATCTACACTTTCTTCTTTATTTAGTATTTATTAACTAACAACATAACACTTTAATACCATTTTCTGGTCTGTAAAAGAAGAAAATCATTTGGAAAAAAACCCCACAATGAAGTGATAAATATTCTTGCAATACTGTCATCTGAAAATCCAGTTTATCAAGCAACATACTAGTACTAGGCGACATCAACCTTCATCTAGAAGACCCAAACTCCGCCAATGCACGACGAGAATGCAAGGAATTCCTTCAACTATGGGACCTCAAATGGCCACATATGCAAGCAACCCATGTCAAAGGCACACATTTGACCCTTATCACACACAAACTGTCCTCAGACCAGAACCTAATAATAATGGACACTAAATGGACAGACACACCATGGTCAGACCATTACAAACTAAACTTATCCCTACAATGGCAAAAAAAGGGCTCAAACCAAATACAAGAACACTCAACCTACACCACAAGAGACCAAATAGACTCAGAAACATTCTGGCAACTGATCTACAATAACGAATGGATACCACAAACAGACTCAATATTCTATCTCCTAGATTGGGACAAAAGTTACAGAAGCATATTAGATGAAATAGCACCACTACAAACAAGATCCTCACGTAGACATAACTCGATACCATGGTACAACGAAGACCTGAGAAAACGAAAAACACAAACTAGGAAACTCGAACAAGCATGGAAAAAAAATAAAAGAGCACACACGCAACGCATGGAAACAGACTCAAAGAAAATACAAATATGCAATAAGACAAACCAAAAGGACATACTACAAAACCAAAATAGGGCCACACTACAAAGACACAAAGAAACCATATCAACTCGTGAACAAACTACTAGACAACACACTGGTCACCACAACCAACACAGACACCCCATCAGCCAACATACTTGCTAAATACTTCATAGAAAAAATTGTAAACCTACGCAACACGTTACCTCAGAACACCACCGACTTTGAAAAATTCATCGAGTGTCTAGACCCAATCCTCGGTGAATACCCAGCAGACAGAATCTGGACAAATTTCACTCTCCTTACCGCTGAAACAATCACCCAAGCGATCAACAAGTCCGCCAGAACACACTGTAAATTGGACACCTGTCCCAATTACCTAACAAAATCCACTCCTCACTGCTTCATGACAGACCTCACATCCCACCTCAACTACATGCTTCAACATGGACTCTTCCCCAAGGAAAATGGCAACAACCTACTCACCCCGATACCAAAAGATACAAGGAAAAAATGGATGAAATCACCAACTACCACCCAGTCGCATCTATCCCACTGGTAGTCAAACTGACGGAAAGCACGGTAACTAAACAACTCACCGATTACTTAAACAAATTCTCTATACTACACGAATCACAATCAGGATTTCGCTCCAATCACTGCACCAAAACAGTACTAGTAACTCTCCTAACCAAATTCAAACAAGAAATTGCAAAAGGCAAAAGCATACTTCTCCTACAATTCGACATGTCTACTGCATTTGACATGGTAAACCATAAAATACTACTATACATTCTAGAATACTTCAGGATTGGTGGAAGTGTACTTAGCTGGATTAAGGGTTTCTTAACTACTGGAACATATCAAGTGAAATCACACTCGAACATATCATTACCATGGAAAACAGACTGTGGAATACCCCAAGGATCACCACTATCACCGATCCTTTTCAATCTAATGATGACCCCACTAGCCAAATCCCTAGCCAACCAAGGCCTTAACCCCTACATCTACGCAGACGATGTCACGATATACATCCCTTACATACATGATCTAACAGAAATGACCAATGAAATCAAATTCAGCCTGAAAATCATGAACTCATGGGCAGATGCATTCCAACTAAAACTTAACGCAGATAAAACACACAGTCTCATCTTCTCATCCCAATACAACATGAACAAACCCACCTATATAAACATCCCAGACTACACCCTTCCTGTTTCAGACAGCCTGAAAATAGAAAGCCAAGTGAAATCTACAACAAAGAAAATGTTCCACTCAATGTGGAAACTCAAAAGTATAAAACCTTTCTTCCCGAGGGAAATATTCCGCAACTTGGTACAATCAATGGTACTAAGCCACCTAGACTACTGTAATGGAATCTACGCGGGATGCAAAGAACTAATCATAAAGAAACTCCAAACAGCTCAGGCTTATATTCAGAAAAACGAGATTCGAAAGCACCAAACCCCTACGAGAAAAACTGCACTGGCTCCCAATCAAAGAACGCATTGCGTTCAAAATCTGCAATTTGGTTCATAAAATTATCTACGGCAATGCCCCAGGATACATGACAGACCTCATTGACCTACCAACCAGAAACACAACAGGATCAACACACACATACCTAAATCTCCACCACCCAAGTTACAAAGGACTCAAATACAAATCAACCTATGCATCCAGCTTCTCCTATATAAGCACGCAAATATGGAATGCTCTACCAAACGCCGTGAAAACAACGCAAGACCTATCAAACTTCCGGAAGTCACTAAAAAAGGCATATCTGAATGATCCAACTTAAATACCTGAACCCTGCAACACAACGAATCTAATACTCGAAATGGACATAACATAACTCTTCCTCCTTTCCGATTCCATAATGTGTCTGTTACACATGATCTCTACCATGATATCACTATGTATTTGTCATACCGGAACTGGTGATCGCCAGCATGGTGCTATGTAAGCCACATTGAGCCTGCAAATAGGTGGGAAAATGTGGGATACAAATGCAACAAATAAATACATTTCATTGCATCCTTTAAACTCATCCTGGATGGACTTATACTCTCCATTCACACATCCCACCCCTTTACTCCAGGCATCCAGTTCTGGAATTCTGGGTGGGCCTGAGCCCAGAGTGAGTGGGCATGAGGTGGAGGAATGGCCAAGACGGTGACATGTACCTGGTAAAGCTGGGTTGCTCCTCAAGTTTTCTTGCTTCGGGTTGGCCTGCCCACTTTTTTCTGATTCAATATTATGCCCCATACTAAGAGGAAGAGGGTGATGAGATCCGTTCTCCTGCCAGCTCACACTTCATCTCCAGCGCAGCAATCTATGGAGCGCTATGTCCCTGGGATTACAGTAGTTATAACCAGGGTAGAGGGCCCTGCTTCGAGTCATAGTAAATGAGCCCCTGCCTTGTTGGGGCATGAAGTTATTTTTTCTCTCCTGGATTCCAGTCCTCCTCCTTGTCTGGCGGCAGCTGTGGCATTACCAGCTGAACCGCAAGTGCTGGTGGGATCAGCACAGAAGCGTTCAAGCAGGTGAGACACGTTGTTAGAGGTCCACTGAAGGAATGAGAATGCTGGAGCAGCAGGAAATGCTGCACCCAAGGCGGTAACTTTAGATTCCTTTTGGAAAGCCTTACAGGATCTGTCTACCACCATGAAGAAGACTTCAGATGAGGTAATCTCTTTGGTCTCGAAAGTAGATGGCTTGGTTAAAACGGTGGATGATATTAAAAATGACTGTTCCAGCCAGTTTCAGCAGCTCCAAGGTGATATTAAATTGCTCTAAGAATTAAAAAATGTGGTTGATAAAGATAAAATGTTTATACATAGGAAGATTGAGCAAATGGAGAACTTGAACAGACGAATGAATCTTCGAATGTTACATTTTCCTAGGATCTCTGGGATTTAGCCTCTGGATATGTTTAAGAAGTGTCATACAGAAGTATTAAAGATTTCCTCTGAATTGATTTCTACATTACTCTACATTAATGTTTCCTCGTGAAACTCCCAGGGGGATGTTTCAGCTCAGCGCAAGTCAGATAGACAGTTGGATCAGAATAATAGTTCAGCTATATTGGAGCAATCTATAACAGTCAACTCAGAGATGTACTCTGGTAGCTTCATTTATCTTTGACCAGGATTTGAACAACATTGTGAAGTTTTACTTTCATAATTCACAAGTTCCTTTTTATGGACAAAAGATGTGGATCTACCCTGATGTTTTTAAAGCTACACAAGACCATAGGAAAAGTTTTCTAACATAAAAACAAGAGACACTTAACCTTGAAGCAACTTTTTTGTTGGCTTATCCTTGTAAATGTCTGGTATGGTTTAGAGGGTCAAAATATGTTTTCTTCCAACCTGAACAGTTAAAGTCTTTCCTGGACCATAAGAAGAGTTTGTAATAGACTGGTTAATTATGGTTAATCTACTGTAGGATACATGCTAAGGCCTTGCTTAATTTTAATTACGGTATATTTTTTCCCCTTTTTAGATCTCGTATCCTTATTGTTACCACTCTATTATTGTGGACTAAGGAAGAAGGGAATTTTTTTATTTTTTTGTATTGAGAATTTGTGTTTCTTTAGTATTTTTCTTATCATTCCCTTTTGTATTACTGTAACAAGTGTTATATTCATGAACTGTAATTGTACAAAATTTGCAAAAATAAAGTTAACAAAGTGGCTGGGTACAAGAACCCTGCCCCCTTTACCTGGCATCTCTTTCACCCCTACCCCGAGGTGATTGGTGGTCTTTTAAGTCCATCCACCCCTCCGGTACCTTTTAAGTTCTTTAGTTCTTCACTGGCAGCGAGCAGTAACTTATACCCGATGCGCCAGCAACTTCTTGTTCCTGTGAAAAGGATGTAGCATCTAAGGGAAGGCTCGAGGCCAGTGCTAGCAGTGTCTATTAGTCACTGCTGACTGCTGGTGAAGAACTAAAAATAGATGCTGGGGGGTTGGGGGAGTGGAGGTAAGAGACCCCCGATCATCTTGGGGGAGGGGAGGGAAAGATGCCAGGAGTCTAGAAATAGCGGGGCTTGGAGATCCCTGCCAGCCACATCACAGCTGTGCCAATGCTGAGTGGGCATATGCCCCCTCTGGGCCCACCCATGGCTATGCCACTGCCTTATCCTCTGCCCTCCTGTTCTCCTTATACTCTACACACAGGGTGTCCAATCTAGGCTCTTGCAAAGTCGGATTTTCAGGATTTTCCCAATGAATATGCATGAGATCTATTTGTATACAATGGAGGCAGTGTATTGTAGATCCCCTATGGGTGAGGTTTAAAAGCGGATGGTAAAAAGGATTCAATCATGGTGTAAGGTTCCCACGCTAAACACTCACCAATTAGGGGAAATACAAGAAAAATAAGGAAATTCTATATTTTATATGGTAAGTAGCATGCAATTCAAGATATTAGATGAATTTCCTTTGATGTTTCAGATTTTTTTAAAGAATGACAATACTGCACACTGTACTTTACATTAAAATGATTCAAATGATTTATTGCACAAGATGCTTCCTTTTAAAATGCAATAAATATTGGTTATAAATATATTAAGGAACAGCTGTATTAAAATTGATTTTTGGATATGCAATTTATATCTCTGTAATAGTCTCTATGACCCTTTTCCCTTAGCTATAGAAAAGTATAAAAGGATATTTTTGTAGACTTTGCTATGATAATCTTCTTTTCCCTTTTCCTTCTTTCCTCTTCAAACGGTGGGTACCATGAGGAGATGTGATGGCGCGATGACCCCTGGCCAGGGAGCAGGAACCAGGAACATGGATACCTACTACACTACGCTTTAACAAATCAATAAACCCTAAACTCTAGCTAACAGTCTGATTCAATTAGGTCTGTGATAACACTCCCTATCTACCTTCCAGAAAAAAAACATATAATTAGGAATCCCTAGTCTTTCCCTCCCACAGTTGACAAATACAAGGAGTGTTGAGAGTAATTTTCTTTAAACTGGCTGAGAACATAAAAATTACCTGGGATTAAAATAAATAACTCCCAGCAATATGACATATACACTGCCGTCTAAATATGGTGCAGTCAATGTTCTCTCATAGGTGATTACTCATTCATGGTCACTGGGAATTTTTATACTTTTAAATCTCCTTCCCAGACCATTTAGATTTGAAAGAATATTTGAATACAATATAGTCAGCGCTTATGCTAAGGTCTCACATATAACACTTTATTAACTCCACCCGTTTCACCAGCTCATTTACACATTAGCAGTCTGGTAGGGTTTATGTTCATTGCCTTTCCACACCACTTCTCAGTCAGCTCAGGCCTCTCTAGAGCCCCTAAACCGCGTCAGGCATTTTAGTTTAAGTACTAAATCTTACTCATTCACTCCACACTCCTTCATGTCATTTAAAATACTCCCAGAACTGTTCTAAAACAGATTTGGTGTGACATCTGAGCCCAGAGCATTTACACACGTCTGGCTCAGTGTCTCACTCTCCTCCCAACCAGGGTTGCCAGGTGGAAATTTTTTTTCCAGCCCAATCCAGCCCAAAAAACAGCCCAAAAACCGCCCAAACACAAACCCCGCCCCTGACACCCCCACCCCCGTGTCATCACCCCCGCCCCCGCCGTCATCAACCCCGCCCCCGCCGTCACCGGCCCCGCCTCCGACGTCATCGGGCCTGCCTCCCCGTCATCGGCCCCGCCTCCACATCATCGGCCCCGCCTCCACATCATCGGCCCCGCCTCCCACGTCATCGGCCCCGCCCAAAACGTCACTAACCCCGCCCAAAAACCCCGCCCCCCGCGGCCGAAAAAGGCAAAAAGCCGCCCAAAAAACCGCCCTGAAGCCCAAAAAGCAGCCCAAAAAACCGCAACCCGCCGCGGGCAAAAATTTCCCGCGGCGGGTCGCGGAAAACCGCCCAATTGGGCGGTAAAACCGCCCACCTGGCAACACTGCTCCCAACTGACCAGCAAGCTGTTGCCAAGGCAATCAGGTCTCAGCTTGCTCAGCTGTTCTCCCAGAGTGATGTCACTTTAGAACCCTCTCCCCAGCTCTAGCCCTCAGCACGAGCCCAACACTCCAAATTAAAAATTAAAAATTAAAAAAGCTGGTTATGTGTATATGTTTGGAATTGGTATTAATTAATTTTTAAACCCAGCATTTAAAAATTAATTAACACCAATTCCAAACATATACACATAACCAGCTTTTTTAAATTAATGGTAATATTAGTTCCTGAGTGTCCCTTGAGCCCCAAAAATCCACCGGACCCTGGAGCAGGTAAACCCCTATAAAGGGGCACTGATCATTTTTATTTTTTTTATTACCCCATCTACAGTATGCAAGTAGATCTCATGAGTATTCATTGTATAAACCAACCTATTCCTATGAGATTCCAAATTTTCACTCCATTAAAATTTCTCTTACAAAGTAATTACAATATATGAACTTCAATACTATTTTTATTTGTATCAAAAATGTTTTTAAAACATTTAAATTTTAGTTTTTCACAATAATGCTACTATGCATTTTACCCGGTCCTCCTATATATCCACTTTTCTATTGCACCACTTACACACACTCTCCCACACTCATCCAAATCACTTCAACTACCTTAACATACAATACTTGAAGAAATACAGAGATATCCCATACACATAATGTTGTTTATAATATCATCATTCAGTTCTTAAATAGTTTTGTTGTTTTCCATCTTTCTTTGTATTCTTTATTTCTTTACTATAGTTCCTTACAAAACAATCTTCAGTTCACAATATTTCCTGTAAAGATTGTATAGATTTACTATTTCACTATTCAAAATACCAGTCCACCTGCCTCTGCAAGCTAAATGCTGAATTCCATGCCACTTTTTCTATCACTTCATTATGGTACGCAAATTGTGAAGAATATTTGTTTTCTCTGCAGTTCACTTGTATATGCAAGTTCCTCTGTGCTCTTCAATAGTATTTAAACACATATTTGATTCCTCAACCAAACCTGTAGTTATTTTCTTCCTTTCCACTGCTTATGAACATTGTGTTGTACTCTCACACTTCAAAAGGGTTATGCTTTTGAATATGCTTAGCCAAAATATATCCTCAAGAGCAACCCGAGAAAGCAGTCAAGATATATGTCATCATAGATGAACAAAGTAACAAGTCTATAATGAAGGCAGAATTCTTCGACTCGTTCAACTTCCACAGAGATTACTCTCCCTACAGCCTCAAGACCTGTGCAAAAGTTGCAGAGGTGATAAGGAGAAGAACAAGTGGGTATGTAATAAAAGCAAGAAGACACATTTATTTACTCTCATCAAGCACAATCAGATACCTGACAATAGAGATGAAATTCTCACACCACATTCATTTGAAGTCTATAGTCATCTAACTTCAACTGTTGGACCCATATGCAAAACTCTTACTTTTACCAGGCAGAGATGTACCAGAGTTGGCTAGAGCTTGTGAGTCACATGCTAGTCCATAAGGCGCATCCTATGCCTACTGACTCGCCATGGGATGGGTGTTAGTAGATGATGTCTGCTTCAACAGAAAGAACCAGGCACACCCATTAAAGGGGGGCCGACCACAACCGGGCTGAAGGCCAGCAAAGACAGAAGTGTGGGGGAGGGTACAGGGAGGGCCTAGCTAGAGAGCAGAGGTGGTAGTGGGAGGGAAACAAGGGGTAGCAAGGGGAGGGGGCAGGAAAAAAGGGGAGGAGCAAGGGAGGAGGAGAGAGGAATTTGAACTGCACAGGAAGTCCTTTTGAATTTGGAAGCAGGAGAAGAGCAACCCTGGGCAGCAGCTCCTGAAATTTTTACAGGCACATGTTTTGTGTCTGCCCTGGGCAGAGCTTGTGCAGAGTACAGCCAAAGAAGCTCTTACAGCAGAGCACGATATTCCAGCAAATTGAGAACAAATTTTATGGTATGTAGACATTTAAAACTTTGTGCAAGGCATTTTAGCTTTCTCCTGCCGACCCCCATTTAGTTTTTCCAGGATGGCCGGCCATCTCGGGTTAGCTGCCTATCTCACGGCATTACGTGCACTAGGCTAGAGTCCCACATACGCTGCCCAAGGCGCATGGCAGATGGGTTTGCCACAGCGCGGTTGCCATTTTTGGCCGGCCATGCAGTGCTCACAATCTGCAGTGCATAGCACGGCACTGAGGCACGACTAGGAAGACCTTGTGCACAGTACTGAACCGAGGCACAAACTATCTCAGGGAGACGAAAACACCTTTAATGGTACGTCATTTTTGCTCTTCTCCTGCCTCAGCGGCACACCGCACATTAAGATGCGGTGATGGCCGGCCACTAATAATTGGCCAACAGTTACGCACTATACAGCAACGGACCTTCGAGCCCCGTTGTGGCTAGCCACGCCGTGTTATCTAATTTGAAAAATAAATGCGGTATAAGCCGTCCATGCCATTACGGCGACGGACCTTAAGCCCCGTTATGGCCGGCCACACCAGATTTTCGATGTAATGCGGCAAAAATGAGTGCAGTATAAATCGCTCATGCTGTATAAGCCGCCCAGGCCACGCAGAGCTATACAAGCCCCATTGTGGTCTGCCACGCCGTGTTATCTAATTCGGTAAAATTTAGTGCGGTATAAGTTGCCCATGTTGTATAAGCTGCCCATGTCACGCAGCACTACGGCCATGCTGTGTTTTCTACTCGGTCAACTACGCTTCATCCTAAACGTTACTTACCGGCGCCATGTCTGTATGATTGGTCTGCCATGCGATATTTGAGATGCGGGTTTTTGCAGAAACGTCCACATTGCGATCCTCGCTAGTCAGGGTCTTCTCTTGCGGGCCACTTAGGGGGAGTCCCAAATTGGCGGGACATGCGCTTCGCTACGCGTTGTAATTGCCCGCCCATACAGTCGGCCATTAACCTACAGAGGCACGTATGGCAGCGGTGAATTTCGATAGGGTGGCCATTTGCATGAGTGCCGATTGTAAAAACGGTGGCCACTTTCAATACACCGCCCATTCTGACTAGCAGTAAAATTTGGAAAAGGCAGCCAGTTTTATGGCGCTAAAATTCACTAGAATGGACATTCCAAATACAAATTTAACCGCAGCGGCCACCTTGGATACCGCACGCATTTGTGTCTTTGACACACGGCATAGGCTGGAACAATTGATATCATACCGTTTGGTGTCAGCATAGCGGGACACAGTACTTAGGGGCATCAGACAAACATATCGGTTACAGTATGCTACTCTCAGCTGCCGTTAGGACCAGGTCCACGGGGGGAAGGGTTGGTACAACAGTGTTAGTCCTAGAGGGCCATGTGCACTTAGCGGCCATTTTGACTAGAGCGGCCACGTGGACTAAAGCAGCTAATTTGAAAACGGTGGCCATTTTGATAGAAGGACCACCAGTCTTACTGATTTATCTGCCGGATTTACAGGGGCCTGGCCATTTTAATTTTAGAAGCCCATTTTGCATACGGCAGCCGTTTTGACTACCAGGCCAAATTTGAATGTAACAGCCAACGCCCGTGGGGCTTTAGGCCAGCCATTTAAGGAAGGGCGCACTGCGCAGACAGCACGCAGTCGGATATGTAGCTGTGAGCAAGGAGGGTACAGTTTACACAGGCACCATAAGATGCACGCAGCGATTGGGGAAGCCGGCGTCACCACAATCAGTTATTATGAGGTCATTTTGCTTTAAATTGTCTATTCTTTTAGTCTCTCCATTGCAGTAATGTCATTATAGTGTGCGAAGGAGACATATGCACCAGCAAGGCCAGCCAAGCGGCCCACCAAAACTCCGCCAGCTAAGACGCGGAGTGCTGTGGCCCCAGACCTTAGAAGTCACAGTGGACCTACACCACAAGCACAGACGGTGCGGGGGCCTGCAAGGGAAGTAGCAGCACCGCAGACTCCACCTCCATAGTTGCGGGGCTACCGCCAGTACCGGCAAGGGGTAAGTCTAATGACAGCAGCACACTCCTTCCAGCGCAGACGCATGACATAACTAGATATGCAGTATGGGACGATAAGAACGGGTAACGGAGCCCAATATGGCAGGACAGAATGCGGTTGTGGCACCGGTCGGTGCACAGGGGACCAGTCAGGATGTGGGAGTACTTAATCACAGGAGCGATGCATTAGGTACCGTTCTCACAATACAGGTGGATCGATATCTTCTCCCTTCTTCTGTGGGAGTTGCATGAGGAGGGTACCATAGGCAGGGATAGCGTAACAGATAAGAAGCCCAAGATATTCGGGTCCTTCATGGGCTGGTCGGAGGCTGTTCACATACTTAGGACACTCAGCTGTTGACATACTCAGGACACTCACTATAGTGAAGGAAACGGAAAGGGGCCCGGACTTGGTGTGGGATATGGAATATAATTTTAAAAGCGCATGAGATATTTAGGGGACGGGCATGGCTTAACTAAGATATTAAATTTACAAGAAAGCAGTGCAGACAATCCATTCATATCGGGTCAGCACCAGTGGTAGTCCTGTCAGGCAATGCCGTCAGGACAAAGGCAGGACGGAGGCAGCGGACATTGCACCTAGCACCCGACACGCCCGTGCGGGCAGGCATGCTGCAGGGCAAGGCAGGCTCCCCAGAGACAGGGAACAGCAATCTAGTAACACGGGACAGGGTACTGAGGGAGCTAGCGCTCCCCCCATCAAGCTTATGAGACAGGAGAAAGCAACCTATTAACTCAGGACAGGGTCCGGAAGCCATCAAGCTTCAAGGTTAGCCCGTTACCCTGACAGAACGGGTGCATCACCACAGGTTTCCAATCAGGTTGCATGATTCCATATTAGAGGACAACACCACAGTGACAACACTACCCCAACAATGCATCCTCGATTCACATGCATTGACAGATAGCTGCAGGCAAGATTACCAAAGAACTATTGCTAGGCTGCATAGCGGGGCTGTTTGAGGACCCGCCCTTCAAGGCAACAACAGTGTCTCCGCTAGGCATAATACCAAGGAAGGAGCTGGGGAAAGGTAGGCCCAGTCGTAATTTGTCCCGCCACATAGGAACATCAGTAAATGACTACATTGACCATAGCAGCTGTACAGTACAATATGCATCTGTAGACAATGCCATTCAAATAATTCGGCGGCAAGGCAACTAGGCACATTGGGCTAAGGTGGACGGAGATTCGGCTTTTCGCACCTTGCCTTTACACCCACAGCCCTTTCCCTTGTTAGGTGTCAGGTTCCAGGAGAGGTTTTATTGCGATAAATATGTCCCCATGTGTGGCCACATCTAGTGCGCATACTTCAAAGAGCTTAGCATGTTTGTGCACGGGGTAGTGGAACAACTAGCCCCCGCTAGGTCTCTGGTCCTCATCTGGAGGACTTCCTGTTCAAAGACCGGGAATCACAAGAGTGGACGGATGTGTTACAGGTCTTTATCCACTTGGCACAGAAATTGGACATCCCATTAGCCGTTGAAAAAACAGTAGACCCACGGCGAATCCTTACATTATAGGTATTGAATTGGAACTAGATGTTCCAGACTGCCGGCTGACAAAATTGATAAGCTTGCCAGAGCGGCGAATACGAGGTGGCACTGTAAAAAAGCAAGGCTGAAGCAGGTACAGGAACTCCTGGGTCCAGTAGGCTTCGCAATAAGGGTGATTCCCAATAGCTTTAGCAACATCGGGAACAAACAAAGCGCATTTTCATCTCAGACGTACACAGGACATCAAGCGAGATTTAGCAGGTTCTTGGCCCATGGGATTTCATTTTGGCACGATTCACCCACTCTCACGGAAACCCTGCATTTTCTTTACAGATGCGGCAGATTTACTTCCAGGGAGCGTGGTGCGCAGCAAGCTCGGGTTTCAGCAGGGACCACGTAGGATATCATGTTTCCTGGGGGGACCTGGCATATCTCACAAGTTAATTGTAATTCCCTCAGACAATATGGCAGTAGTTGTCCGCCATGCACTTCCCACAAGTTATGTGTGCAGACAGATAG
The DNA here is from genome assembly GCF_901765095.1 of Microcaecilia unicolor. Lineage (NCBI taxonomy): Eukaryota > Metazoa > Chordata > Amphibia > Gymnophiona > Siphonopidae > Microcaecilia > Microcaecilia unicolor. The sequence goes on from NC_044034.1 coordinate 289,219,145, forward strand.
TTCCGCAGTGATTACAGCTAAACATATACCAGGCAGGGAGAATGGTTATAGTGGATGCTCTTTCTTGTTTTTAGAGCGCAGACCCGGAAATGGGACCCGATGCTGCGATAGTTAACAGATATCTCGCGGACAAGATACACAACCGCACATATAGTCAACACTTAGAAGAGAAGGGTGGTACTGATATATTCCCGACCCCCGGCATGTATGAAGGGAATTAGCAGAAACCAGGTCTCAATCATGTTCGCAGCCATCAGTTTTCTCGCCAAAGCGGTGGCTGTCCAAAATCCATCTAGGTCATTTGTTGTCATGAGACTGATGAAAGGATGGGGCAGGCCGGGAGTACCCTACCCAGGTAAAAGAAAACCCAGTACCGGCAGGGAAATGGGCCGTCTCTTTGCATCATTAGAGGAGATAAGTGACACTGAGTTTGAGGGCCGTCGAGTCAAATGCGCATTCTCATTAGCTTTGCATGGTGCTCTGCGAGTCAGTGAGTTGGTGGCTACGTACAAGCATGCCCACCATGGCATGTCCCTCTTAATACGTGACGCGGCCATTACAGCCGCGGCAACTGACCTACTTATTCACAAATCAAAATGGATCGGAACGGACATGCCCTGTCCTGAACCTTTAAGCCGACTTAAAACAAAGACCAAAGACCAGCCTGCTGATTCATACACTATGTACAGTACCCACTCATTTAGGATTAGGGCAGCTACGGCAGTGGCAGCGCTAGGAGTGTCCATAGAGGCCATCAAAAGACTGGGCCAATGGCGACCTAATGTATATAAGCGCTACATCAGACCCATCTAGTGTATACAAGCGGTACATTGGACCCATTAAGGCATCCACAGCAAAGTGATAATGGTTGCTTGCACTGTGCTAACATGTTGCTTCCCATTATATTCTGTTACAGGTATCCATATCCAGAATGAGCTGCAGCGGATTTGGATATGCGGTCACTCATCACTTGTATGTACATTGGGCACAGGGAAAGGCGGTGGGCGCATAGAAGGGCAGCAGTGAGACCGAACAGTGAGAGCCTGGGTTGTCAGAGCGATAGAGGAGCCAGGGCGATAGAGTAGCCATAACAGGGTATAGGTAAGGGAGGGAGGCTTCAGGCATTCTTGTGTGCATTAAAAGTCATACGATCCCACATGACTTGCGAATAGATACAAGCCATAGCGTTAGGGCATGACCGCAGCCAGGAGGGGTGGGGGACCACGGCAAACGAGGTGTCGTTGCCGTGGCCTGTGGCGTTAGACTACAATGTTTACGCACAGCCAGCAATGGGTACACAGCAGCTTGACACATAACAGTTACAAGTTTGGGGTAACTACTGCTGCAGAAAGAGTTGTGTGGAAAATTATCAAGTTGATGCAAATGGTAGGCTTGCATGTGAGCAGCCTTGTTATAAGGAAACAACGTGTATACAGCTTGTCTCCTGGCTTGGGCGGCCGGGAGGCCTAGAACGTCATTTTGTAAATGTGGTAGGTGCCTCCTTCAACGGGAAACAACGTGTATACAGCTTGTCTCCTGGCTTGGGCGGCCGGGAGGCCTAGAACGTCATTTTGTAAATGTGGTAGGTGCCTCCTTCAACGGGAGACACCAAGTGACATCGGGTGCTTGGAAAACAGCACAGGGGGCCACAGGGGCTTGGTACGGCTTGGCCTGTGGCCCAGAATATGCAACTACGTGTAGAAGCTGTGTACCCGGGTAGAAATGCATGCTGGCATAATGATTAGTAGAAGATGTAATGTAATTTGTTTAAGTTGTAACAATTTTGATGTTCCTGGCTGCGGCCAAAATAAATCCAATTCTATCGAAGATATGGCTTGTAGTGTGGTATTGAAGGGGCGGGGGTTGATACGTCTGAGTGTGTGCCGAATGCCCGAGTTGAGAACCAGGCACACCCATTAAAGGGGGGCCGACCACAACCGGGCTGAAGGCCAGCAAAGACAGAAGTGTGGGGGAGGGTACAGGGAGGGCCTAGCTAGAGAGCAGAGGTGGTAGTGGGAGGGAAACAAGGGGTAGCAAGGGGAGGGGGCAGGAAAAAAGGGGAGGAGCAAGGGAGGAGGAGAGAGGAATTTGAACTGCACAGGAAGTCCTTTTGAATTTGGAAGCAGGAGAAGAGCAACGCCCACCCGCCCACCCACTTGAGAGGCAAGATTTGTCGCAGCGAGGCGTTAGACTACAATGTTTACGCACAGCCAGCAATGGGTACACAGCAGCTTGACACATAACAGTTACAAGTTTGGGGTAACTACTGCTGCAGAAAGAGTTGTGTGGAAAATTATCAAGTTGATGCAAATGGTAGGCTTGCATGTGAGCAGCCTTGTTATAAGGAAACAACGTGTATACAGCTTGTCTCCTGGCTTGGGCGGCCGGGAGGCCTAGAACGTCATTTTGTAAATGTGGTAGGTGCCTCCTTCAACGGGAAACAACGTGTATACAGCTTGTCTCCTGGCTTGGGCGGCCGGGAGGCCTAGAACGTCATTTTGTAAATGTGGTAGGTGCCTCCTTCAACGGGAGACACCAAGTGACATCGGGTGCTTGGAAAACAGCACAGGGGGCCACAGGGGCTTGGTACGGCTTGGCCTGTGGCCCAGAATATGCAACTACGTGTAGAAGCTGTGTACCCGGGTAGAAATGCATGCTGGCATAATGATTAGTAGAAGATGTAATGTAATTTGTTTAAGTTGTAACAATTTTGATGTTCCTGGCTGCGGCCAAAATAAATCCAATTCTATCGAAGATATGGCTTGTAGTGTGGTATTGAAGGGGCGGGGGTTGATACGTCTGAGTGTGTGCCGAATGCCCGAGTTGTGAGAAAACTGAGTGCTGATGTATATGCTACAAGTGTACTAGAAAGGGTGCGCTTCCTTGTTCAAGCCATGTCCCAACCATCTATGGATGAAGGAGACTCCTATTAGGGAGGAACTAAGCCCTGGCTTAATCATTTGCTAATCTATCTCTTCAGCATTTTTCAGAAAACAACTGGGGAACTCAGTGTTCCAGGTCACAAAAGATGATGACAAACCTACTCTTCCCATATAAGACAAAGATTTCTTTAAAGATCAGTCAAACAGCTGGGTGGTTCTTCTACTGTTCTGGACACCCAGACCTCGACTCCCTAACAACAGAGACCAAACACCTGTCATAAAAGTACCATCAGAGATGCAGAATGGGAGATCATCAATGACAACTTGGCACTACCTGGGAATTTTGACACTAGACTCCCACAGAAGACAATTAACTTCTTCAGCATGGTCATCACTGAACTAGTGAGCCTCATACCTCACGAAGAGACATGAACTTTGTGGACCGCTGTCCATGCCAAAGACTCAGAGACTCTCTCTTTTTCTCTTTATGTTGTGCAGTTTTGTGTTGTCTGTCTCTCATTTCAGCTCCTGCAAGGCAACAAAGAAGAAATCAGCTGGATTTTAAAGAGCCTGAGATCAACAAGAAATCCTTGGACAACCAAAATCCAGCTTCATAAAAAGGACTTTGCATGCTTGTTATTGATAGTTAAAATAGTGGTATCTATTGATACTAGGTGGGGAGTGTTCACTATTTATGTGTGCATATAATAATAATAATAATTAAAAAAAAAACTTTATTTCTAACCCACTGTATCTGAAACATTCTAAGTGAGGAACAAAATTACAATTAAAGTAAAATTTTGTATTGTGGACTTCTACTTCCTCCAGTTTTGTATTTCTGCTGCTATTGGCCCCCTCTGGGCACACGTTCCCTGCTGACAATGACTTATGAGCCTTTCTTGTTGGCTCAGACTGAGACCCATCTGCCTGCTGTGTAACTCTTGTCTCCCCACCCATTGTGTGCTTTCAAAGAAGAAAGAAGCAGAAGGCTCCACCTGGTTCCTGTGAGTAGCCCTACTGATCTCTCCTCCCCTCAGAAAAGTACCTCCTTTTTTACCAGAGCATACCACACAGCATGCCATGGAGTACCATTGCTCAGTGGCGTAGCAAGGGCGGGGCGGTGGGGGCGGTCCACCCCGGGTGTCAGCAGGTGGGGGGGGGGGGGGGTGCTCCGCTCACGCTGCTCCCACCATCCTGCCTTAAAAAAAAATTCTGAAGTGGAGTCGCAGGCAGGCAGCGCTTGGCGTTTGCCCTGCTTGTAAAAGAAGTAAATCTGCTCCTCGTCGTCGGAACTTCTATCACTGTGTCCCACCCTCCTCTGAGGTAACTTCCTATTTCCGTGAGGGCGGGACATAGTGATGGAAGTTCCGACGAGGAGGAGCAGATTTATTTCTTTTACAAGCAGGGCAGATGCGAGGCGCTGCCTGCCTGTGACTCTGCTTCAGAATTTTTTTTTTTTAAAGGCAGGGTGAGAGCAGCAGAAGAGGGCTGTTGTGGTGGGGTGTCCAGATGGGAGAAGGGGATGAGTGGGGAGCCCAGATGGGAGAAGGGGATGGGTGCCCAGATGGGAGAAGGGGATGGGTGGGGAGCCCAGTTGGGAGAAGGGGATGGGTGGGGTGCCCAGATGGGAGAAGGGGATGGGTGGGGAGCCCAGATGGGGATGGGTGCCCAGATGGGAGAAGGGGATGGGTGGGCTGCCCAGATGTGCCCAGATGGGAGAAGGGGATGCAGAGCTCAGATGGGAGAAGGGGATGGGGTGGGGGTTCTTAGATGGGAGAAGGTGACGGGTGGGGAGGTGAGGGGGTTCTCGGATGGGAGAAGGGGACTGGGGTGGGGTTCTCGGATGGTAGAAGGGGGCTGGAACTGGGGTCTGAGAAGGGGCCATGCCTGGGGCTGGTGGGAGAATAGGTCTGGGGCTGAAAAGGGGGGCCCTAATGCAAGGCATGTGGATGAAGGGGGCTGGAATTGGGGGCTGAAAAGGAGGGTAGGTGGGATAAGGGGGCTAGTACTGGGACTGGGGGCTGAAAAGGGGCAGGGGCTGAAACTGTGGGGACTGGGGGCTGAAAAGGAGACAGGGAGAAGTGGCTGGGGCTGAAGCTCGAGACTGGTGAGAGAAAAGGGCTGGGGTTGAAACTGTCTGGGGGCTGAAAAGGGGACAGGGAGAAGTGGCTGGGGGCTGAAGCTCGGGACTGGTGGGAGAAAAGGGCTGGGGCTGAAACTGGGGACTGGTGGGATAGTGGGGCTGGAACTGGGGGCTGAAAAAAGGGGCAGAGAGAGGGGACAGATCCTGGATGGAAGGGGGAGTGAGAGGGAGGGCAGACCCTGGATGGATGGGAGAGGGAGGGCAAATGGTGGATTGAAGGGGCAGACAGTGGATGGAAGGGATAGAAAGCGCAGACAGTGAATGAAAGGGGAGAGAGAGAGTGCAGACAGGGGCAGATGGTGGATGGAAGGCGCAGAGATAGAGGGCAGATGTAGATGGAAGGGGCAGGGAGAGAGGGCAGACATTGGATGGAGGGGACAGCAGAGAGGGCAGACACTGGATGGCAGAGAGAGAACAAAGACAGATGCTGTTTGGAAGGAAAACAGTGAAAAGAAGATGAGGAAAGCAGAAACCAGAGACAACAAACTGTAAATAAAATATATATTTTTATTTTTTTGCTTTAGGATAAAGTAGTATTGTAGCTGTGTTAATAAATGTTTATAATAGAACATGTAAAGTAGGTAATCTTTTTATTGGACTAATTTTAATACATTTTGGCAAACTTTCAGAGAACAAAACCCCCTTCCTCAGGTCAGGATATGATACTGTAACAGCACTATACTGTATTGACCTGAGGAAGGATGTTTTGGCCTCTGAAAGCTAAATGTATTTGTCTAATAAAATGGTATTATTTTATTTTCTATATTTGTTTTATTTCTATTTGTTAATTTGTAAAGTGGTGATTGGTACTTCTTAGTTTTTTTCAAATTTACATCTGCTGTCTTTATATTCTGCACAGTACTAGGGGACATTTTCTGTTTCTGTGGTGTTGCATTGTATGCAGAGTCTGGCATCTTGGGGGTTTAGTTTAATTTTTGTCTAAATAGAAAGTTTATGATTACTTATTCTATAGTGGATTAGGGTGTATCTGTGTTTGTGAAAAAGACATGGCTTTCACTTGGCATTGACTGTGCAGGATCGACGATCTGTACTATTCTGTCTGGTTTCATTTTACTGTAGAGTGGAGTGGAGGAGTGGCCTAGTGGTTAGGGTGGTGGACTTTGGTCCTGGGGAACTGAGTTCAATTCCCACTTCAGGCACAGGCAGCTCCTTGTGACTCTGAGCAAGTCACTTAACCCTCCATTGCCCCATATAAGCCACATTGAGCCTGCCATGAGTGGGAAAGCACAGGGTACAAATGTAACAACAACAAAAAAAGGTGAATTGATGTTCTAGTGCTCACTGTAGTGTTTGAGATGCTTTCCTTTTCCTTGTGTGATTCGTAGAAATGACTGCTTATGGTATGGTAGAATTGCTCTATAGGTCCTGAGTGTTTTGTATTCTCGGCATGCCTAGTACTAGATTTTGGAGGGGGGGGGGTGTTAAAATATGACCGGCCCTGGGTGTCAACTACCCTAGCTATGCCACTGCCATTGCTTGCACACTGTGTGTATGCTCCAAATCTCCAATATGATTCCAGCATCTGCAGTGGCAGCAGTTCAGTGTCATTTAATCTGTTTCCCCTCACCCTTTCTACTGATTACAGTAAGTGCCTGTTCATTTTCTACCTCTGCAATAACATAGTAACATATAGTAACATATAGTAACATAGTAAATGACGGCAGAAAAAGACCTGCATGGTCCATCCAGTCTGCCCAACAAGACAAACTCATATGTGCTACTTTTTGTGTATACCCTACTTTGATTTGTACCTGTCCTCTTCAGGGCACAGACCGTATAAGTCTGTCCAGCACTATCCCCGCCTCCCAACCACCAGCCCCGCCTCCCACCACTGGCTCTGGCACAGACCGTATAAGTCTGCCCAGCACTATCCTTGCCTCCCACCACCGGCTGGCTCTGCCACCCAATCTCGGCTAAGCTCCTTAGGATCCATTCCTTCTGAATAGGATTCCTTTATGTTTATCCCACGCGTGTTTGAATTTGTTGGAATGTAGTTGTATTTTACATGCATTGCCTGTCACCTATTATTTCTCTGTGATTACTCTGTGACCTCTGATGTGAATTACTTAGAGAGGTCACACAGCTATGCAACTTCCTGTGGGGGTTAGATGCAGCAGATGCAGCACATGGAGCACATGGAGCTCATGATCTCTCCTAACCTGAGAGGATCCATGGTGGTGTGAGCATCCATTACCATCTAAGCACATGGAAGGAGCTGATAATACAAATGTATAGTAATATGTATATAAAAGCCTGTCTGATTATAATCTAACTGCAAACTGTGAGTAAACAGATGTTTTGTTACTTCAACTTTAAAGTGACTCAGCAGTGAATTATTCAGGGGTGAATGAGAGAGAGATGAAGAAAGAAATTAACATTTCTAAAGCTGAAGCTGTGTGTACTCAAATCTGCTAATTATTTACTACAAATAATCCAACAAAAGGGTTATGGGCCCAGGGCTCAGGAATTGAAAAAGAAGAGAAATATTACCAGGCAGAAAAAAAGGCCACATTTTTCTCTTAAGTTTTAAAGGAAAGATTCAGTCTGTCTCTCTCTCCCCCCACACAGCAGACAGAAGGCTAAGAAAATGGCTGAGGGAAGAAATTCACCATTGTTCTATTCTCTCAAGGTGCCTAAATTAACTGAGTTTAATTATCAGCAGTGGGAACTAAGATTCATATGTCTCCTTCGAGCAAAAAGATTAGATATATGCTTAGACCAAGACAGAACAGCTGAAAATATGGCTGAATGGGACAATGCAAACTATTATGTGAAGTGCATGCTTTGGAAGCTCTCTCAGAGAAACAAGCCATATTAGTGGAGGGAAAAGATACACCAAAGGACATTTTATATAAACTGAGAACTATGTATGCAACTACATATGCAAAGCAGCAACCAATTTGGTTAGCAGAGTTGAATGAAACCAAATTAAGGGATAAAAGTAAATGTAATGATCACATTATGCATCTTATGTCTTCATTTCAAAAGCTAGAACTTTCTGGAATTCCCATGTGTGATGCATTGAAAAGAGCATTTCTTTTTACCTCACTATCAAAGAAGTTTGATGTTTTTAGGTCTGTAAATGAGGCCATTGAAGGGCAATCTTTTGAACAGGCAACATCAAAACTAAGGCAGGAATGCATAATAAATGATTCTGAGGAGAAGTGTTCTCAAAGTCAGTCAGAGAGAAATGAAACAAATTTCTTGGCAAAGAACAGAGGAAGGCGGAGCTATGGGAAAACTCCACCCAAGGGCAAGCTGATTTGCTACTCATGTGGAAAGGAGGGACATGTATCTAAATGGTGTAAGGAAACACAAAACACTCCCTCTAGCTCACCTAAGCCAATGGAACTAAAGAATTTTCAAACCAGGAAATGTATGAAGGACAAAGATAAACACAAGGGTTTTCTAATGGCAGAAAAATCTTTGACTATGGTAAATAATAATTCAAATGAAAATACTTGGATTTTGGATTCAGGGAGCACATGCCATTTAACCAATTGTAAGAATTTCTTTCAGGAAATGTGTCCAGAGGAAGGTATTCTTAAAACTGCAAACGCAGGGACTGCTAAGATCCAAGCAAAAGGTATTGGATTCTTAAAATGCAAAGTGTCTAATGAAGTTAAAGAAATTCCTGTAAGTGATGTCTTGTATATTCCCCAAGCAGTTTGTAATATGCTTAGTGTATCTACATTAGATAAGAAGGGATTTGCGATTCATTTTGAAAACAGTAAGTGCACAATCTCTAAAAATGATGAAGTGTATGCTGAAGCTTTTATGCATAATGATGTTTATAAGCTGAACATTTCAGGTGAAGCCTCACATATGGCGCAAGTAAGGAAGAATGATGGTAAATGTAGTCTGGAAATCTGGCACCGCCGCCTGGGACATCGTGATTCTAAGGTGATCCAGGATCTTTACAGTAAGCAACTAGCCACCGGCATTCAGATAAGTGCAGATGCTGGTAAAATGGAGAAATGCATAGACTGTGTTACTCAAAAAGGTGTGAGACCCTCATTTCCTGCATACACAGGAAATAGGAGTAATAAAGTGCTGGACTTAATACACAGTGACTTATGTGGACCGTTTAATATCCCATCATTGGGAAATAACAGATTTGTGCTAATATTCTTGGATGATTTCTCTAGATATTGTGTGGCCTATTTGCTGAAAGAAAAAAGTCAAGTCACAGACATGCTGAAGAAATACGTAGCCATGGTGAGCAATAAATTTGAAAGAAAACCAAAGGTTCTTCAGACCGACAATGGTGGTGAGTTCACTTCACAAAGCATGCGCACATTTCTAGAACAGGAAGGCATTCAGCATATCACAACAGTAGCTTATACACCAGAGCAAAATTCTGTTGCAGAGAGAAAATTTAGGTCAATTGTGGAAATGACCAGATGTATGCTGTCAGATAGCAATCTCCCTAAAAGACTATGGGGGGAAGCCATTCTCACAGCAGTGTACCTACAAAACAGAATGCCAACTAAAGGCGCTGAGCGCACACCACATGAGACATGGCATGGTAGGAAGCCAAACCTGTCACACATAAGAACATTTGGAAGTACAGCATATGCTCATGTACCAAAGCAAAGAAGGCATAAGCTGGATTCCACAACAGAAAGGGGCATTTTAGTTGGCTATGCTCCAGGACACAAAGGATATAGAATTTTGAATCTGAAAACTGGCATTGTTGGCATAAGACATGTTACATATTTTGATGAAAACAAAAGGGTTGATAAAGGCTGGATTATCCCAGATGAGCCTTATCATCCAGAATATGAAACTAGAACCATAATAGACATGCCAGTGTATATAAATGCCATACCAAGGCAGATGTCTGAAAGCAACTCATCTGTATCTAACGAGGAACAGGCAGAGGAAGCAGACACAGAAAGGATCATTGAAGAAGACAGTACAGTTGGAGAAGGGGAATCAATTGGAGAAGGACTCTCAGATTTAGAGGATGCGGAAAGGTCAGACCAACCTGTTCTCAGACGCTCATCCAGGGAAAACAAAGGTGTTCCACCCCCAAGACTGTCTTACCTAACAAAGTCAGCAGAAGCTCAAGAGCCCTTAACATGGGATGAGATTGAGAAAATGCCAGCAGAAGAAGCTGCTGAATGGCATAAAGCTGCACAAGAAGAAATTGATGCATTGGATAAAAATAATACTTGGATTCTTACAAAATTACCTCCTGGCAAGAAAGCTATAGGATGCAAATGGGTATTCAAGTTAAAAAGGAATGCACAAGGAAAAGTGGAAAGGTATAAAGCCAGATTAGTGGCAAAGGGATATCTTCAAAAATATGGAGAAGATTTTGATGAAGTGTTTGCACCTGTAGTGAAACACACGACAATCAGAACACTTCTGAGCATTGCAGTCTCAAAAGGCATGCAAGTCAACCACATTGATGTGAAAACAGCGTTTCTTCACGGAGATATAACTGAAGACTTGTACATGGAACAGCCAACAGGTTTCATAAATACAAAACAAAGACAGCTAGTGTGTAAATTAAACAAAGGTCTTTATGGATTAAAGCAAAGTGCAAAATGTTGGAATGAAAAATTGCATGAAATATTGACAAATTTAGGATTTAAGCAAGGTGAAGCAGATAAATGCTTGTACACTAGGTGCACAAATGGACAATATGCATACATTTTAGCTTTTGTTGATGATCTGCTCATTGCAAGCAAAAGTGAGCAAGAGTACAAGGACATTGTAAAGTGTTTAAACCTCAATGTTGAGATAAAAGAACTTGGTAATGTGTCATACTATCTTGGTATAGAAATTGAGAAACAAAATGATGGTTCTTATCTTCTAAGCCAGAAGCAGAAAATAAATGAGCTTATTGAAAGTTTAGGTATGCAAGATGCCCAAGTTGTAAGCACTCCCATGATCACTGATTTTCTGAAGGATGAAACAGTAAGAGAACCTTTACCAGATAACATCCAATATAGATCAGCCATAGGTAAGCTTTTATATCTAGCTACCACATACAGGGCTGATATAGCAAATGCAGTAGGAATTTTGAGCAGAAGGGTCAGCTCACCTACCAAATCAGATTGGACTGCAGTTAAAAGGATGGTAAGGTATTTAAAGGGTACCATTGATTGTAAATTAAAGATTTCAGCCAATAGTAATCCAAAACTAATATGTTACTGTGATTCAGATTGGGCAGGGGATCATTCTGATTATAAGTCCACAAGTGGATATGTGTTTATGTATGGAAATGTACAAATTTCATGGGCCAGTCATAAACAAAGTATTGTGAGTTTGTCTTCTACAGAAGCTGAATATGTGGCCGTATCGGAAGCGTGCAGAGAACTGATGTGGATTGAAAAACTTTTGCTGGATTTTGGAATAGCTGAAAAGAGACCAATCCAGATAATGGAAGATAATCAGAGCTGCATCCGACTGTCACAGAATGACAAGGTTCAGTCACGCACCAAGCACATCGCAACGAAATACCACAACGTGCGAGAGTTGACGAAAGAAGGGGTCATCAGTCTACACTATTGTCACACCAGTGAGATGACAGCTGACATCATGACCAAACCGTTACCCAGAGAACATTTTGTGAATCTGCGTATAAAGCTTGGACTTTGTATGAATAAATAATTGCATGACAGTTATGCATGAGAAGGGGTTTGTTGGAATGTAGTTGTATTTTACATGCATTGCCTGTCACCTATTATTTCTCTGTGATTACTCTGTGACCTCTGATGTGAATTACTTAGAGAGGTCACACAGCTATGCAACTTCCTGTGGGGGTTAGATGCAGCAGATGCAGCACATGGAGCACATGGAGCTCATGATCTCTCCTAACCTGAGAGGATCCATGGTGGTGTGAGCATCCATTACCATCTAAGCACATGGAAGGAGCTGATAATACAAATGTATAGTAATATGTATATAAAAGCCTGTCTGATTATAATCTAACTGCAAACTGTGAGTAAACAGATGTTTTGTTACTTCAACTTTAAAGTGACTCAGCAGTGAATTATTCAGGGGTGAATGAGAGAGAGATGAAGAAAGAAATTAACATTTCTAAAGCTGAAGCTGTGTGTACTCAAATCTGCTAATTATTTACTACAAATAATCCAACAGAATTCTGTTACCGTTTTCATTTCCACCACCTCCCGCGGGAGGGCATTCAAAGCATCCACTACTCTTTCCGTGAAAAAATACTTCCTGACATTTTTCTTGAGTCTGCCCCCCTTCAATCTCATTTCATGTCCTCTCGTTATATCCTTATATATGATATATCCTTATATTCCAGGTTTTTTTTCGTGGTTGGTATAAAAAATAATTCACACATGACGAATTAAATCTCAAAACAGAACCAGGATCTGAACACTAACTCTGATTTCATTGGAAGGAGAAAGGAGGCAAAAAGAGAACACAACACACAAAAAGAACCAAACTTATTTCAGCATTTAATAGCTCAGTTTTGTAGCCCTGTTGAATCAGAAAAGGGGCTGTAATCCCTCATTTGCAACTACTTAAGAGTATATTATCCCCAGTTTACATCCCTTCTCTCTCAGGTTGGCTGTCATGATGATGTTGAGTCTTGGTCAAAGATCATGCAACCATGCTTCTTTAGGAGCATTTGGCTATTAGTTGTCAAGGTATTTTATTCCCAAAACATCCCCAGTCTTGGTTTGCTAGAGGAGAAGAATTCTGACCCAAGAATTGAATCCCACTGCTTCCAAGCCATAGGGCTACATCTAAATATTTACTACTATTGATTGCAAACAGAATTTTCAGTTCAATGTACATTCCACTTAAGTGCACAAAAACATCTACATCTAAAAACTATACATTATATAACCTTTTTCTTAGTGCATTATGATAATAATAAAAAAACTATGCAAAATCAAAATGTGCTTCCTTCCATTTTAACAGTTTAATATATACAGATTACTGTAATTTCTTGAGTTCAAATTTTTAAATAAAATATGAAATGTACAGAAAACAAACCAAATCACAAATGTAACCCAAAATGTTCTATCTTTCTCCAGCTGCACTAAGTGTTCATTGTTATAAGCACTTCCAGGGGAGGATTACATATAAAAAATTGATACTGAACAAAAGTAGTTTTGCCCATAGGCAATTTCCTATTAATATCTCTCCAAGTCCCTTCATCACCAACAACAATCGCCTTGACACACTCTCTCTAGTGGCCTGCTTAAAACACATGAACTGTGGCTGCCAATACTACATATAGTTAAGATTGTTACTGCTGATCTTACCCCTTAATATTCTTGTATCTGCGGTAGGGAAAGTGAAAGTCTGCTTATTTTTAAGGCTCAAATACAGAAACATCCTGTCACTGAACCCAAATAGAAATGGCTCTCTGTAGCTTAAGTTGAAAATTAGAGAGGAATTTTGGGTCCTTTTTCCATAGTCATATTCCTTGCTACTCTTCCAAAAAAGTAATTGGCCCCTATGGTTTTCACAGTCACCATTCAAATGACTACATTATATTACATTTCAGTCTTATATTCTGCCAATACCTTATCAGTTCACGGCGGATTACAATTTTAAAGTCTAGAACCAATTTGTCAAGGAATGCCAGTTCTATGAAATCAATAATCGAAAAGGTACTAAATATTGCTTGATAAACCAAATTTACAGTACAGATAGGTTTTTAGCTTTTTCCGGAACCCCAAATAGTTTCTACAAAGTCTTGCAGCAGTTGGTATGGAGCTCCAAATTGCCACCGTTTGACAGAGAGGTGGTAAAACTGCTTTACAGACACCAATTTATGAGCCATAGAATGAAAGTATTACGAGAGTTTTTTGAATCATGGAGAAAAGTGACTAGATCGGTTTGATAAGTTGGAGCTTCGCGCATCAGTATCTTAAAAACTGATATTCCTTCTTTAAATTGTATTTGTGCCTTTAATGGAAGCCAGTGTAACTTAGACTAGAAAGCTTTCATAGTATTATCTTCTCACTCTATAAATTAGATGAACTGCTGTATTCTGAACTAATTGTAGATGACAGAGAAGGATTTTAGTACAACCAATACTAACATTCCTGGGTCGTCTTATCTATGAGCCATTCTCATCAGTGCCATAGCACTCTTGCTAATTGTTAGATTCATGGAAGTACACAGTCTCTGGATGTGCTGATCTTAAGCTCAGCACAGTCAAAATAGTTCCTTACAGCTTTTAGTTTCCTGAGAGCATAAATATATTTCTTTACAATAGCCTGAGTATATGTTCTCAAGTGAGAACATAAGTAGTTCCAGACTTGGGTCTGAGGCTTTTTCTCTCCACTTAACTTTTTTAATTACTTTAATTACTAATACCTAGGAGTTTCTAATCATGTGATTGGGTTTTTGGTGTAGTGGTCTGGTATTGGGCTTGGCATGATTGTGAGACCACCTTTTCTATCAATTTTTAAAATTTGGTTCTATAAGCAATGGCTCTCCCAAATCTATTTGGTTAATATTTTATGGACTTTTTCTCCAGGAACTTGCCCAAACATCACAATATCCTCCAGCCACAGATTCCACAGATTAATTATGAGCTATATGAAAAGGTATTTTCCACATTTTGTTATCAATCTGCTTGTCATTAGTTTCCTGTAGCATCCTCTCATTTTATAAACTTCTATTATATTTGTACTCAGGTGGTCGTTACTAATGAGTAATAAGAAAATAATGCATGACATTTGCTAATTAACACAAGCTAAACAGCAAAACTGTGTTATTTTACCATAATGCACATTAGTGTAAGTCATCGTGGGATGAATAACGATTATATGCAAAGCATGGATATGTATGCTTGCACCTCATTATCATTCAAATTGAATAACACAGTTTGCATTGAACTCTTCAAGGTGCATTATTTATGGAAGAATAACAGTTAAAGCTGGCATTATTTTTCCTGACCAGGAGCATCAGGCTGCTAACATGTGGCCTGATACTCCTGGGCACCATCTTAAAGGGGCCAGAGCTGCACAAATAGAAGAGGGCTTTGGGTGCCCCCCTTGCCCTTCAGCCCCCACCCCAGAAGACACACTGTTTATCTATATTCCACCCTCCAGGACCCTCTGAAGACCTTCCCCATCATAGGCTTCCCTGGGTTATCCTAGTTAGTCCCTGGTGGTCTTGGGGATCAGGGGTAAAAACAGTTACTAGTTGCTTCTGCTCCAGCTGGTGCCTAGTTCCAAATGGCACTGCTGACCCCTAGTGGTAGTCTCATGGTACTACAGCTAAGGGGGGGGGGGGTCACATGATGTAAAAGAGTACAAGTCCAAAAATTCAGACTGCTCAGAGATTGGGTCAGTTTGGATTTTCAGATTTTCTGCATAAAAAACCTGTTGGAATTTAGACAAGGTGCTTTCACTGGAGATTGGTACCTGGTTTAACTGCATAGGTATGTGAGATCATTGACAATTGGCATGACAATTTTATATATGTTACCACAGTAATATGTTTAGCATTTAAGGTGAAAAAAAGACAGAGAAGTACTGGGAAAGCAATGGAGGAGCAAGAAAGAGGTGAAAGTTTGAAGAGATTTCTGGCTGGGAGAGAGAATACAGTTGTGAAGAGCTGGAAGGAGAAAGCAACTGTAAGGGGAAGAGGCTGGGTTATGGAGACATGCTGGTAGGGGAGCTATGGGAAGAAAATTATAGGGGGCTAGGAATGGGTGAAGGGAACTGAAAGGGGTTACTGTCTGGGAGAGAGAATAATGCTTTATAGAGATGGAGGTGGCAGAAAGGAGCTGTATGGGAAAAAGAGTCTGGATAGTGGGGACATGTTGAAAATGGAGGTGTAGGAAGGGGTAAGTTAATAGGAAGGGACAAGGTAATTGAAAGGGGTTACTGCCTAGGTGAAATAATTATACTGGGAAAGGCTGGAAGAAACAGAAAGGAGATGTAAAGGGGAGAGGAGCTGGGTGTTGGAGACATGCACTGGGAGTGGATCTTTGGGGAAAGGAATAGGTCTAGAGAGGGGTGAAGGGAATTGAAAGACGTTTATGACAGGGAGAGAGAATTCTGCTGTGAAAGGCTAGAAGAGGCAGAAAGCAGTTGTAAGGGGAAGAGAGGTTGAGTAATGGGGACAGTAATTGGGAACGGAGCTATGTGAGTGGAGAAGAAACAGGCTGTGAGCATAAGAGGAGCTCGGAAGAAGCATGGGCTGTGATGGGGGAAGGTTGGTGGGAGGAGCGCTATAGAAATGCTAAATAGTAGTAGTAGTAGTAGTAGGAGACATTTTTTGGGAGAGAGGAAGAAGAGCAGGCAGAGAGAACACAAGATGCAGAAGAAAAAGGAGCTGAAATAGATGGAGTGTATTTGTGTGGGATTGGGGAAAGACGGGTTGAGAGAAAGGTGAGAGGAAAGAGAAGTCATAATGGAGGGAAGAGACATGAAAGTGAAAAAAGGGTGAGAAGTGGCATGAGGAGATGGCACAAGAAAGAAATTAAATGAGAGAAGGTAGAGAGAAGCTATGGAGAGACAAACATATAAAGTAAAAAGAAAAAGAAAGAAATGAGAAGAAAATTGGAAAAAGAATTAATGAAAGGCAAATAAAATGAAAGCAGAGTGGAAGTGTGAGAAGACCAAGAATAAGCAGAGAAAGAGGATATAATACAAACTATAGACACAAAGGTTTGAACATTTTTTAAGTTTAATAAAGATTTCTGTGTTAGCTGGGCTGGGACACAGCTGGTATTTAGCCATTCTCCTCCAGTCCTATGGTTATCAGGATAAGTTATTTTACTGAAGGGACATGGGGGGGGGGGGGGGGGGGGGTGCAGAGGAAGTTTTGGCAGTATGTGATACCATAGGAGCCAACTTTTCAGAATTATTGGGGGTACTAAGCCCAATGGAAGTAACCCCTCCTTGGACACATACAAGGAATTCTGTCTATATTGTGGGTGCTCAAGCACCCACAGAGCTGGCTCCTGTGTGTGATCCCATGTTCTGAAGGATTTCTGTAATAGAAAGGAACTATAATCAAGTCTTAAAATGAAAGTGAAATGGGAAGGAACATAATTTTCCTTTTTCACACAATACAGCAATCATTCCACCTGAGTGTGGGTGGTATGGAGGTCAGCGGAATTATGTAGAAATACTGCACTGCCCCCGTACTAGGCCAGAATTAATTCCCCCCCCCCCCCCCCGAGCACCCAGTTCTACCATGCGGAGCCACAGACAGGCCAGCCGAGTAAAAGAAACTTAAAGGGCGCAGCGCCTGCTACATGTTTCCACGACTACCAGCGTTTTACGTGTTAGGATAGGAAGAGAGTTAATTGGAATGGAGCGGTGTTTGCGCTTGGGTTTGTATTTTCCCGCCTTGCAAGGTGCGCGTGTAGTGCTAATGGGTCTCGAGATCTCGTCTTCGTTGACATGCAAAAGGTTAGAAGGTGGAGTAGCGCGTGGCGCAGCTGAGGAAGAAACGGACAGAAAACGCGAGGGGATTGGGGAAGCAGATGCTGGGTTCATCTTGCCGGGGGAAGCACAGAACGAAGGACTAGGCAAAAAGCAGGGGGGGGTGGGGTTGTCATCCCACTGTTTAATTAAGGCGGAAAAGAGAAGTGAAACATCGAACCCCTCACAACCTTCTCTGAACTCTTTAGAAGCCTAGGGACCCAGTATCCCCTTACCCCAGAGGCCGTCCCGTAAGAGCTTTAACATGGACCCAAACGTAGTTGGAGATACCGACAACTGTATCAGGTAAAAAGAATGTTACCCTGGTAGAAGTTTCACTAGGCAGTGCCTAGAGAAACTTCTACCCTAAAGCCTTCAGTTCTTAGACTCCCAGTGTACTACTCAGAGGTTGCTGGGATTGCCTTGCGTGTACTATGAAGAAGATGTGATATAATAAACATGATTTCTGTAGTGCATGTGAAGGCTTTGGTGAGAGCTGCAGTTAGTTTATGCTTTCAGTGTGTGTGTGGGGGGGGGGGTAAAAGACGGATATAGCAGGATCCTTGGGATCCTCCCGGATTCAATTAAAAACACCTTTAAAAGTTAATTTTTTCTTTGCCCAGTCGTTTATATAGGTACTTTTTTTTCTTTCTGTACTAAGCCACATGGAAAATGTGGGATATAAATGCACTAAAATAAATAAATAAATATATCCACCAAAAAAAATTGTTTTTAAAAGAAGACTGTTGATGTATTGAACGCTGAAGATTATTCTCCCTGCGTAGCAATCTTGTCCTCCTTAAAAGTTGCGAGGCCCCCGGCGCGTGATGGTAACGTTACGTCACAGGGGGCGTGACTTAGCGGGATCTAGCGTTCTCGGGGTAATAAAAGTTTTGTGACAGAAGAAGCTCTTCTTTGTTTTGACGGCCGCCGCTGCTTACAGTATGCAGCGATCACTAGCCATAACCCAGCGCTGCGGTTCTCTATTCTCTTTCCTGGCGACTCTTGAAGGAGGTTTAATAGACTGGAGTGGAAGTGAGCCTGTCTGGTCCATTGTAAGCAAGGAAACCATTTGGTTAATCTCTGTTTCCTTGTCATCAACAGCAGATGAATCCATTAACTGATGGGCAGGGTTGCCAGGTGGATAATTTTTTTCTAGCCCAATCCAGCCCAAAAACCAGCCCAAAACCCGCCCAAACACAAACCCCGCCCCTGACACCCCCACCCCACCACCGCGTCATCACCCCCGCCCCAGCTGTCACCGGCCCCGCCTCCCCCGTCATCGGCCCCGCCTCCCCATTATCAGCCCCGCCTCCCCGTCATCGGCCCCGCCTCCTACGTCATCGGCCCCGCCTCCCACGTCATCGGCCCGCCCAAAACGTCACTAACCCCGCCCAAATAACGTCACTAACCCCGCCCCCCGCGGCCGAAAAAGGCAAAAAGCCGCCCGAAAAACCGCACAGAAACCCAAAAAGCCGCCCAAAAAACCGCAACCCGCCGCGGGCAAAAATTTCCCGCGGCGGGTCACGGAAAACCGCCCAATTGGGCGGTAAAACCGCCCACCTGGCAACACTGCTGATGGGTTGTATCCACCTACCAGCAGGTGGAGATAGAGAGCACTGAAAAACCACAGTGACCTTGGCCCCTTCTGCCTTCAGTATTTCTCTATCTCCCAGCAGGTGTGGACGTCACTTGATCAGCTCCTGGAATTCTGCCTGGGGTGGCTCCTGTGCTTTGCCAGTAGAGCGGGGGTGTTGTGGCTGGTGGTGCCTACTTTGAAAGCATACTTGGTTTTGTTCTCTGTCCCTGCCTTATCCCATCCCCCATTCCCCCTCCTCCCGGACTCCCTCATTTGCTGCCTGCCTCCAACTTTCCTCACAGTGTGAAAAAAAAAAGAGCGCGCTTTTACTGCGTGGCTGTTCTGAGGCTTTCTCCAGAGATTCTGGTTCTGTGCAGCTTGACCGGAGCTCGTTGACTCGGTCTTCTGAGGTGAGAGTGGTGTCCAGCTCCTCAGGGGAGGTTCCCGCGGACATCGTTCTGTGCGGGGTAAGTTTTGGTGCGAAGCCGCCATTTTATTTCTATATTTCCATCCGGTTGGGTGATGGCTGCTGAAGGCGTTAAGTGCTGCTCCCTCTGTGGTAAACGCAGGTCGGCAGCTGGGCTTTGCAGTACGGCTCCTTAGACGCTTGTGCTAGTACGGGCATGGCGAGCGGTGATTCTTCCCGCTTGATGGAGCTGGCAGCGGGCGCCATTTTGGAAGCGTCACGGGACTCGGCCCTCGCGGTTATGGAGGAGTCTGAGTGCAGGGGACGCCTCGTTCTGAGGCTGCTAAAGGAGCTCCTTCCTCCGCTTCTCCTAATTCGGGGGCGGAGGGCAAGGGTGAATTTTTCTCCCCTGAATTTGTGCTGCTGATGCATAAGGCCTTTATGTTAAAAAGGACTCTGCCGGAGGCGTCTGACACCGCGTTGCGGGCTGGATTCCCTCCAGGTTTTGATAGTCCAGTGTTGGCTCCTGAGTTTCCTTCTTCCCCCGAGCATTGGACTGACGCTAAACTTAGACAGGTAAATTCCCCGTCTGAGGGTGGTGCCTCTCCCTTTTCCCCCCTCTGGTCAGGCTGTGGGGAGTCTGAGGATTCTGGTAGGCCCTCATGGACGGATGAACCAGATAAGGGTCCCTGTTTGCCACAGGATTTGGATGATCCTAAAGTAGTGCGGATTTTCCACCAGCTGCCAGTGCTGATTTCTGACGCCTTGCAGGCCCTTTCTATTGACGAT
This sequence comes from Microcaecilia unicolor, assembly GCF_901765095.1. Taxonomy (NCBI): domain Eukaryota; kingdom Metazoa; phylum Chordata; class Amphibia; order Gymnophiona; family Siphonopidae; genus Microcaecilia; species Microcaecilia unicolor. The sequence continues at coordinate 289,239,354 of NC_044034.1, forward strand.
CTGGCCGAGGGCGATGCCTCCTCTGTTAATCCTAGGATGGCTAGTACCAGGAAGCCTTCTCGGGCTTTTCCTGTGCATGACTCCATCCAAGAGCTTATTTCTGCTCAATGGTCTGACCCTGATGGGTGACCAACGCATCCACTTTAAGCATCCCAAAAGGGGCCAAGTGATCCTCACTCAGAGGGTAAAGCTGACTCATAGCCATGGCTACCTTCAAAGGCCCATCAGGGTCTTTGGCTGGCGGCTGACATGGCCTCTAAGCAGAGGCTGGTGAGGTTTCCCTTTCGGGGCCTTCTGTTATTTGGAGAGGAATTGGAGAAGATTGTTAAAGACCTAGGGGACTCTAAATCCCAACGGTTACCTGAGGATAGGCCGTGGCTTTCTTCCAAAAGTCCTGTTTTTCCCTCCTCTTCCAGGCCACGTTTCCGTGAAGCTTGCAGGTATCACCCGGGGTGCTCTGCTGGGTTTTCTCAACGTGGTGTATTCATCTTTTCTGTTCGAAAATACATCAGGATCCTGGTGTATTCATCCTTTCTGATTGATGGTGTATTCAGCCCTTCTGATTGAAAATACACCAGGATCCTGGTGTATTCATCTCTTCTGATCGAATATAGACCAGGATCCTGGTGTATTTGGCCCTTTTGATCAAAAATACACCAGGTATTCGGCCCTTCTGATCGAAAATAGACCAGGATCCTGGTGTATGCGGCCCTTCTGATGAGAAACCGAGCTGAATCTAGGTGTATGCTGCCCCTCAGACAATGAATACCGCTGGATTTAGGTGTGAGCAGCCCTTCCAGAAAGTTTTGGACATATGCAAAGAGAGTTTCTGCTGTGTCTAGCAGGTACAATAATTTTTAATGCTATTTTGCTGATTTAAAATTTTATGCTATATGTTCATAGGGGAAGCTTTAAAATAAATGACATTTTTGTCAAATTTAAAAAAATGACACACATGGGCATTAAAACTTTTGCAAGTATTTTTATAAAAGACTATCTTTATTGGTATCATGAAGAAAAAAGCAGGCATCTAGCGCTCCAATGAAAACCACAATACAGCACTTGAAATAACAAAGCAGCTTCTGCAGTAATGACAAATATATTTTGGAAAATAACCCTCCCCCCTTCACAGAACCTTGAAAATTCCACCAGCCCCCCCCCCCATCCTCTTACGAGAGAGAATGCAAATCTACTTTGCTATTGTTTTTGAGAAACGGAGATGGCTGCTGTAGGGAGACCGGCTTCAACTTTATAGTCATACTGTCTCCTGTGGACCAGATAAGCTTATCGCATGTCCCCTCATTTATCCTCAAGGAGATAAGAGTTTTCAGTTTTGGCACAGTATAAGACATCACAAGAACAAAATATAAGAAAACCACTGGACTGCATTTGGGGCTTATAGCCCATTTAGTTATGTTTAAACAAAAGAAATCTTCATGAAACAAAATATTTATTTTTATTTGGAGTTATAAAACCACTTGCCCCTGAAACATGTTCCAAAACAGAATAATCAATTTGTGTATCTAAAAGGCAAACTTCTACAAAAGAGATGAAACTGTGATTTCATGTGCCTCAATGAAAGGAGAGTTTAATTCTACTTCCATTTAATTTCAATATATGCCATCGTCTTTATAAACATCAGGCTTCCCCAGGCAGATTACAAACAGTTAAGATGAACCCATCAGAAACCAGAATAGTCTCACTGAAATCTGGTCATCTGAATTGTATAGAAGCACACTGAAGAAAAATGAACACAAACTACAGAATTTATTATTTTTTAATTATGTTTTATTTATAATTGCTGTTTCTACTAGCTACAATAATTTTTGAAGTTGTTTTAGTGATATTCAGTTTTGTCTTTTCTCCTCCACCTTGTAAGGCACTGCCTATCCAACAAAAACAGTGTTAGACAGTACTTATTACAGATGGACCGACAATAAAGACGGACAACGTGGATACAGCAGCTCACAGGTTTGCTTGCTGTGTTTTGAGTAAACGGCAATGACGGCTGCACGGGGGACTGGAAACAGAGATTAATCAAATGTCTTCCTTACTTACAGTGAACTAGATAGGCTCACTTCCACTCCAGTCTATTACACCTCCTTGGTTAAACCTCCTTGAAGATTCACCACGGAAAGAGGAAAATAGAGAATCGCAGCGCTGGGTTATGGCTGGTGATCGCTGCAGTGTACTGTAAGCAGCAGCGGCTGTCAAAACAAAGACGCGCTCCAGTCTTAAGGTCGTACTTAGATCCGGAAGATCCCAGGGATCCCGCAGATCTAGCTTTAACACCGTCCCTGAGGTGAAGGAGGAGCGGGCCATCTGGTATCACTGCCTTCAGCTTTGTAATCTCTATCTCCACCTGCTGGTAGATGGACACAACCCACCAGTTCTTGGATTCATCTGCTGCTACTAAAGGAAAGAAAATTATCAGCAGGTAAGGCATAATTTTACCTTATCCAATTAATATAGGGGTTTGGTAACACAGCAATAATAGAGTTTGTTAGCATTCCTAATTTATTTTAGCATTTCAGTATGTGACTATTTCCTGTCCAGGTATATGGTGATATATGCCCATCACTATACTCATCACACACAGACTTTCTATACATAAAGATTTCTACATTGAGTTTTGTTTTCTGTAGGACTTTTGTTCAGTTTGACTCTATGCAGTCCATAATATATAGGGTTGGATTCAGTAAATGGCACCAAAAGTTAGGCGTAGATAAGATACGCACTGAAATTGTGTTCTATAAAGTGTGCTCCTTGCCAAGCACCCTTTATAGATTAGCACTTAATGCCATTTCCCCCTGCACATTTGGGTGTGCAGACTTACACCAAGTAAAACCTGAAATTCTATAACATTGTGACTAAATTATGGGTGTGGCCCTGACCTGACCTGCTCATTCCTCTCCCATGGCCATGGCCCCTTTGGAGTTGTGTTCAAGACAATTTCAGTGCACAACTTTATAGGATAGCATGCAGGCAGGCAGGCAGGCAGGCAGAAGTGTGAGTAAATCCAAATAATTGGCAATTAATACCTATAATTGGTGTTAATTGGCTTGTTAAGTAATTGTTGCGCATGTATCTCAAGATTGCGTCCAAAATTTGGTGCAGCTATTGCCACAACCTTTTTATTGGGATATTCTAACTTCAGTATACAATATCAGAATAAAGGCAGACCCAGAGTATGATGCCCTGTGCATTCAGTTGGGTCTAACACCTTTGGATTCTGTTCAGCATGACTTATAGGGGTGACTTTGTGATATTGATATTGCTTCATAGGTATTGAATTGATTCTTGTCATATTTATTGACTAGAACTCAGGTGGGTCGATATTCAAAGTGATTTAACTGGGCAGGAGAACCTTCTGCCTGGGTAAATGACTTATGCCTATCTGTTGATGTTCAGTGCCACTTAACCAGACAGTACTGCTGAATAGCAACACAAACTGCCCCTCCAGTTTCCGGTTAGTGTTGGGTCAGTCTGTGGGTGAAACTGGGGCAGAGCCAATACTTAAATGGTTAGCAGCAATATTCAAAAAGGCTGTTCGAACTTTAGCTGCCAAGCTAACAGGGCAATGGCCGTTATTCATACCAGTGCCCAGTTAACTTTTGGATAGTGGCTGAGGGTTTTCCGATGCCCCCCTCCTCCCCCACTGAGCCAAGTCAAGCTGCTTGAACAGGCCCACATTCCCCACCCCTCATAACTCCCCCTAGACCTACCTGTGATATTCCTAGAGGTCTAGGGGGTCCTGCAGGCAGGAGTAATGCCCATTTGCTCCTGCCTTTCATGGTTCTGGCTTTAAAATGGACGCCATGACCTCTAGCAATAGCCTTGTGGTGGTGCCTGGTCCCGTGAGGCTGCAGCAACTGTTTTGAGGCTGGAGCTGTGACCAGCAGGAGTGAGTGGGCAGTGCTACTACCTGTAGGACCTCATAGACTCCCAGTGCTATCAGGTAGGTCTGGAAGGCTGGTGGGGGTGGAGGTGTGGGCCTGTTCAGGAGTCTTCAGGGGAAGGGGTACGGGTTTGGGGTGAGAGCACCACTGACCAGTATTCAGCCAGAGCCTGCATAAGTGTCTTATGCAGGTCCTAGGTGAATATTGGCTGAGACCTGCAAAACTCCGGTAGCCTCTTTGCTATTTATTGAGATTTTTTTTTTGAAAATTTACCTCATTGTGTCAGGAAATAATGTGATGGATATATACCTGACATCAAAATACATTTTGGGAAGTACGACCTCCCCCTCAAATCACAGGTCATGAACCTTGGAATACAGTTTCATTCAACACTTACTCTGATTCTCCAAGAGCTGCTTCTACTATTTGCGACAGCTACAGTGGCTCTCTCCTTACATCAAGAAGGTAAATCTTATCCCAGTTGTGCACACCACATATAAACTGCTGGTGTAATATTTGCAGTTATTCTACTTGGTATGGCCGTCGAAGGTACCCTATTCCGGTGGGACCTTGTTCGCGACATACGCTCTACTCGTCTGTTGGAGCATGGACAAAATGTTTGGGAATATCTGGCTCATGATGTGTTTAATACCTCACATCTTTGTCTTGCTAACATGAAAGCTACATCAGACTTATTGCGGACATGCCTGATTGCAGTTCCGATACCTACATTTCTTTTAAGAACTTTATTTGCTGTCACACATAAGGACTTTAATGTTTAATTTATCTGATCACTCAAAGAGTATTGCTAAACATATCGATGATTTAAATGAATTAGTACAACATGTACAGGAAAATGTTAATAATTCATGGTGGAATTGGCTGTTTAGCTGGATTCCAAACTGGGGACAACTTAAATATGGTATTGGGATAGCTTTTCTAATTATTGGAGGTTTAGTTGGCCTCTGTTGTTGCATTCAGTGTGTCAGTGAATTATTGGGGTAGGCTCTCCACCGAAGCGGATGAACACAAAATCCCATGGGGGTAAAGATACAAATGAACAAAGTGGGAAGTGGACCAATGATTCCAGGACGCTGAGACTGTGATAGTGTATAAAGGAGCAAACTTTATTGTAGACTCGAATTTATGCCAATCTGTTATGGTGATCAAAACTCAATATCAATGGGTGGAATGTAATGGAAAAGTTTGTGCTTGATATTGAGTTCTGCCTAAGTATTATAATATTTAATGTTTCCTTGAAAGTACATAATGAAGTAATGATATCATAGTTTGAAGGTACATAATGGACTCTCAGGACAGGAATTGATAGCATTATCATATTAAATGGAGTAATTTGTACTATATGGAATGACAACATGCTCAGGGCTAAGGATGATGTTTCACATGAATCTTTGGAAACCTGGCCAGTTCCTGGGGATGCATTAAGAAACTGTCACTCCTTACCTACATGTCAGCCTTATTTAATTGAATGAGATCATGTTTACTGGTCAGTATAAAAGCTGGCAGTTAAAGCTGAACAGATAGAAGTCTCCACTAGGAACAGACGTGTTGCCTAGGCCCCTTGTGCCCGCTGAGACTCTGTCTGTTTGGCTGCATCGGGACTTCCCAGCCTCTGACTTGGGATGTTGTCTGCAACTCAAACGGTAATCTATGGTTTATAATTTACTTACTTGAATAAAGTTTATTTAATAACCTTTGACCGCCTCTGTATTCTATGTCTGACAGAGATATACTCGAAAGAACCTAAAGCAGAACACCATATTAAAAATGCGACCATACCATGCCTCTGTGGCTGTGTTCCACTAATGTTAAATGATTAACTGGATTTCTTGAAAGGATTATATAAATGTAGGATGCATGACTAGGGACACAAACATACACTTATTTATTCAATACCACAATTCCTCATGTACAGCCACAAAACAACTTTTTAGGGTGGATAGTATTCCTATTATCATAAACCAAATAAAGGTAAGAGTTTTTAGTTTTGGCACAGGATAAGTCATCACAAGAACAAAATATAAGAAAACCAATGGACTGCATTAGGGGCTTATAGCCCATTTATGTTTAAGCAAGAGATCTGCATGAAACAAAATATTAAATTGTTTTTATTATAATCTTTTCACATTACATTATCAAGAATTAACACTTGATCAAAAACAGTATCTAGAAAGAAAAAAAGGTTACAAGAACTAATTCAATTTATCTAAGTAATGATACTCAAGTCCACATAATAATGGATTCCAAGATAATCATATTGGGGAGAAAATAAAGATATAAATTCAGGGTATATGCACCTATGACTAAGGACAAACAAATTGAGCCTGCAAAGAGGTGGGAAAATGTGGGATACAAATGCAATAAATAAATTATATTAAGCTGTTTCAACCCTTTTCGAGGCAACAAATGATGTCAAATGTAAAGGTTCCATAAAAACATATTTAAATGAATTGTATCAAATTTTTTTATTTATTTGCTACATTTGTACCCCACATTTTCCCACCTATTTGCAGGCTCAATGTGGCTTACATTACATTGCAAAAGATATAGTTTTGAACAGAGTTAGAAGTTTGTTCTAAATTAACATATTACTATGTAAGTATTAAGGAAGATATGTCTGTGGAATAATTAACATAACACATAATGAAAAAGAAAAAATATGATAATATGGCTAATATAATCAGTTTAGAGGGATTAGTAGGTGGTTGGTTTAGATATAGAGTAATCAAGTTCTAAGGAGGATTCTTTTTGTAAGTTTTTTCAAACAAGTGCGTTTTCAGTAATTTCCTGAAGTTTGTTTAGTTACGTGTTATTTTTATAGTGTTTGGTAGTTTGTTCCATGCTTTTGTGCAGAGGTATGTGAAGGTAGATGCATGTATTGATTTGTATTTGAGTCCTCTACAATTAGGGTAGTGGAGGTTCAGGAAGGTACGTGACGAACTGTTGATGTTTCGTGCCAGTTAAGTCAATTAGGTCTGACATGTATGAAGGAGCTTCTCCATGGATGATTTTATGGGTCAAGGTGCAAATTTTGAAGGCAATACGGATCCTTTAGTGGAAGCCAATGCAATTTTTCTCTAAGGGGTTTGGCGCTCTCATATTTCGCCTTACCGAATATGAGTCTAGCTGCGGTATTCTGTGCAGTCTGAAGTTTCTTAATAGTTTTTTCCTTGCATCCTACGAAAGTGGAGTTACAATAATCCAGGTGGCTTAATACCAATGATTGCACCAGCATACGAAATACTTCCCTTGGGAAAAAAGGTTTCACTCTTTTCAGCTTCCACATTGCAAAAAACATTTTCTTTGTCACATTGTTCACATAGTTGTCAAGGGTGAGATTTCGATCAATAGTAACTCCTAGGAGTTTCAAGTTGTTTGCAACAGGGAGATACATTTACAAGGGTATCTCAAATGGAATACACCTCCCATCTGGAGAACAGCTGGTTTCAGTAACAAAAATTGTTTCCGCCTCTTCTGGGTCTCTCGTGAAACATCAGGAAACAAGTTAATTTTCATACCCAAGAACAATTTGTCCTTGTTTTTGAAAAACATCTTGAAAAGCCACTGCTTATCAGGCAGCAAAGCCACAGTGGCTACCAGTGTTGCTGGCTTGGCTTGGCTTGTTCTGTTTCAGAGGTTTCCAGTAAAGCAGTCACATTTAAGTCATTTTGTTCTTCTTTTTGAGGAATATAATATGCCTGAATAAATGGTGGCATAGCCGATTCAGGGACTCCCATAATTTCAGTAAGATATCTCTGCAGTGGCGTAGCTATGGGTGGGCCTGGGTGGGCACAGGCCCACCCAATTTAGTCTCAGGCCCCCCCAACTGCAGCACCACACTGCTCTCTCCCCCCCCTTCTCCGCAGCATCCCAGCATCTACTTTCTGGTCTTTGAACCCCTTCCCTCCCCGGTGTTGGTACAGATGTCCTCAGCACCTGCAGCAATTCATTCTCGCTGCTTGCGTCAGCTCCGCAGGCTTCCATCTGCCACGTTCTGCCAGACAGGGAACAGGCAATGATGTCAGCAAGGGCGGGATATGGCAGATGGAAGCCTGCGGGACTGGCGCAAGCAGCGAGAATAAATCGCTGCAGGTGCCGAGGCTGCCTGTACTGACATCGGGAAGAGATGAAGTTCAGAGACAGGAGCACAGATGCCAGGACGCTGCACAGGAGAGGGAGAAGATGCCTCTTATGTTCTTAAAAAATATCTCTGGGAAGATATTTGTGGTGTGTGATTGGGGGAGGGGCACATGCCTGTGGAAGGGCCCATCCAGTTTACCTCTGGGCCCATCCAAAATTCCGAGTCTGGCTACGCCTCTGTATCTCTCTAACATTTCAATTGGCTGTATCATTTTTACTTTTGGGAAATTCAAGAATCTTAAATTGTGATTTCTCATATAATTCTCATAAATTTCTGACTTCTTCCTCAATATTGCTAAATCCTTTAGCATATCATTTTGTAAATTTTCTGTGTTAACAGCTTTCTTTTCAACAGTATCTACTATTTTTTCAAATCTTTTTTTCAGTTTCTGTTATCTTTTTAGTTAACACTTCATATTGGGATGTAGAAGTTTGTATTGAGTTAAAAATCAGATCCCAAAGGGATTCTAAAGTTACCTCTGCCGGTTTCTGCATGTGAGGTGTAATCTCTCCACATTTTGGCTCCTTATACTGCTCTGTTCCTCTTTGCTCCGCAGCTAAAGCAGGAATATATATCTCTGTGGATTCTATCTGGTTCCCCAGAAGAGAATCCAGTTGATTCCCCCTCTGCTCTCCTTGTTGTCCTGGAGCTTCACTCGGCGGCATGCCCTCTCCACTACATGGCGGGGGCCCTGTCGATCTCTTGGAGGGGGAGCTGCGAAGGGGGCGCCCGTGAGTTGGGGCTCAGCGTGACATCAAGCCCAGGAGCCGCCAATACCTCCTCAACAACGCCGGTGGCTCCAGCGGGACCGCTCCCGACTCCTGTAGCCTGTCCTCGGGGCCTCGCAAAAAGGTCCATCGGGCCTGAAGGTAGTGGGGAGGGAGTCAGGGACACTCGAGCTGGCGCTCTCCCTCTTCTTTTTGGCATTATTTTAGAAGAAGTAGCGAGGTCCAAACGCGTCTAGGTGCCGGCAGCCATCTTGGAATCACAAAATATTTAATTTTATTTTGACGTTGTAAGGGGTTACTGAGAGGACGGTCTCGGTGAAAGCGAGAGCAGCCCCGGGGAGGGAGTATAAGACACTAGTAAAAAAGGCCCGTTTCTGACAAATGAAACGGGCGCTAGCAAGGTTTTCCTCGGAGTGTGTATGTTTGAGAGAGTGTGTGTGAGATTGACTGTGTGAGAGGGAATGAGAATCAGTGTGTGTGCCAGGGGCCCATCACTCCCTCCTCCCTGCCAGTTGCAGGGTCCCGCTCCCTCCCAGTTCCAGGGTCATCCCCTCCCTCCCAGTTCCAGGGTTGTCCCCCCTCCCAGTCACAGGGTCCGTCTGAGTTTCAGGGTCCCCCCACCCTCCGTCCCTCAGAGTTTCAGAGTCCCCACCCTCCCAGTTCCAGGGCCACCTTCCCTCCCAGTTGAAACAGCTGTAGACTTGTTTCTGATGGAGCAACAATTTAAAAACAACAATGTGGAGCAGCAGCTGCTAGGTTTGTTTGGTTTACAGTGTATGGCAATGACAGCAGCATGGGTGAGTAAAGGCAAGCTACTTTTCTCCTCCCGCTTTTAAGGCACTGCCTATCCAACTGAAACAGCTTTAGACTTATTACAGATAAAGAACGATGTGGATGCAGCAGCTCATATGTTTGCTTACTTTGTTTCGCGTGAATGACAATGATGGCTGCGCGGGGGAGTGGAAACAAATTAATCAAACTGTCTGGCTTCTTTGCATACAGTGGACTAGATGGCTCACTTCCACTCCGGTCTATTAAACCAAATTGGGCAGCTTTTTCTCACTTCTCCACCCCCCCCCCCCCCCCCCCCCCGCATCTTATGTCTTTCTCCCTCTCTTCAGCTCACTCTCTCCTGTCTGCATGGTCATTTTGACTGCCCTGAAGCGTTCTTCTTCTCCCTCCGGCACCACTGGTGATTGACACAGTCAGCCAGTCCTTTACCAGTGTTGGGGCCTCTCCTCAGGCACGTCCTGCCTACTCTAATGCAACTTCCTGTTTTCTGCAGAGGTGGGATGCACCTTAGGAGAGGCCCCGACGCTGACAAAGGGCTGGCTGACTGTGTCAATCGCCGGCGGTGCCGGAGGGAGAAGAAGAATGCTTCAGGGCAGTCAAAATGACCATGCAGACAGGAGAGAGCAGCAGAAGAGACAGGAGAAGATGCACGACTCGCACGGGAGGGGGCAGAGAAAGATATTGCTTTGCATGTGGCGCATAGGCGCCATTTTTTGTAAAAATCTGTTTAGGGGAGCGATCACTTCCCCTGCGCCCCCCCTAGCTATGCCACTGTTTGTAAGTTGTATACTATGCCATACTTTGTATTGCTATTTGAATATTTTTACTGCTGTAATTGCCTAGTGCTCATGTTTGATCTATTCTTACTGTACACCACCTTGAGTGAATTCCTTCAAAAAGGTGGTAAATAAATTCTAATAAATAAATACATTTTAAGTATTCTTATTGAAGCTGTCTTTTTTTTTATTTTTGTCTTTCAGAGATCTTTCACATACAAAACCCCAATCAGGTAGGGATATAGCACTTTAATTAAATGTTACTTCTAGGAATCTGTTGTGAGGAATCAAACCTAAGGCAAACCTCTTGCATACCATCAAAAGCGTAGCAGCATATATAGATGTTTAAATTGAATTGCCACTTGTTCAGTGTCAACCTATTACTGGTGGAAAACTTTAGTTTAAATATCTTTGTACTTTCTGTATGGCTGCACATTATTTATTTATGTAATTCAGTAGCTGAAATTTGCCTTTTCTACCATGAATACAACTTCTGAACCTTAATATCTATCTTTTATTTGGTGGCATCATTAGTAATTGTGGGAGCAATTTTCAAACTGTGTGCACAAAGGAGAAATTAGGTCTTACCTGCTAATTTACTTTCCTTTAGTTCCTTCGGACAGGCCCAGAATGACTGATGGGTTGTGCATGCCTACCAGCAGGTGGAGACTGAGAACACTGATTTTGAGGCAGCCAATAAGAACCGTGCTCAGCCCCTTGGAAACCTCAGTATTCACATAGCAAAGCAAAAGGAAAGAGAGACACTAAACATCTGTGCGCCAGTCGGTTCATACAGCTACCTACAAACAGACCTTGCTGACCACTGTCAAAAAATTTTGACTACAGTAATGTGCCTATGTGCAACCATGTAGAAACAGTTGAATAATTGGTCTCTTTGTGAATATAGACATATCCATAGATACTTTTTTTTTGTAAATTAAAAAAAAAAATCAAACAGCTCCCCACAGAGACAAGAGTGAATGAAACTATCTGCAAGAACAAATCAGATACCGAATAGGGAGGGATCTGGGCCGGTCCGGAGGGACTAAAGGAAAGCAAATTAGCAGGTAAGACCTAATTTTGCCTTCCTTAGCGTCCCTCTGGACCGGCCCAGAATGACTGATGGGAAGTACCAGAGCAGTAAACCACAGGAGGGACTAAACTAGAACTGCTGCCAGATCCCGGTAAACAAAAACGAGACCCGACACACCTGGACATCTGTCCAACTATATCAAACAAATAATGATGTCCAAGACACCTGAACACTAGAGCTTAGTTCCTGCCATGTGGGCTGCTAAAAGAGCAACCAGATGCAATTCTGTCCAACTCATGAGCTGATCTGAGCACTAGAATACTGAAACCTAGAATGCACCTCATCAGAGTTGCCAAAGAATGCTCCTGTCAATTGGAGACCTGAATCCTTTCAGAACGAGCAGAAAAAAGAAACTGCACCAAGACAGCAGGAAAAGATCTGTCAAAATACCAAACAATGGGTGCACAAGATAACTCCAGAACTAAGCACTCTCTCCCCATCATGCAGAGGCAGTAACTATATAGACTGCCCTGCCAACCCTCTTGAGGAATGAAGTGCCTGCAAAACCCCAGACAGGTCCTAGAAGAATAAGAAGCCTAGACTGGAAATACTAAGGAATGACCAGACTTTCTGAAGAAAGAAACTGGTACCCAATGTTCTCAATGGCTCAAGCCACTAAAAGAAAGAGAGCCAAGAGACACAGAGAAAGAGAGAGAGAGAGAGATCATCTAGGCCCCCTAACTTGTCCATGAAATGGCTCTGAAGATAAGAAGGGAGAGAAAAGAGCACAAAGGAAGAAGAAGAAGCAGAGTGAGAATAAACTACTAGTGAATCACAAAGAGTAAAGAAGGTCACTCGGGAGACAAAAGAGGCGAGTACTGTCACAAAAAGACCACACAGTCTCAGAAAGTTTTGCAAAGAGTCACTCAAGGAACAAACTGAAAGAAGCCAGCATAACCACCTGACTGAAAGGGAAAATAAGGTTATTCCCCCAGCCCAAAATACGTATATGTGAAACCCAAACTAAGACAAAAGCCAAAGAAGTAGAGCTTTGACAAGAGCAAGCATCAGAGCTAAGTCAACAGAAGGAGATCCCCAGTGTCTGAAAAACGGGTTCATCAGCGACAAGGCAGAAGGCATCAAAAGGCTGTACATGACCCAGTCATTGGCCCTGGAAAGAACTATTGAACTATTGATACTAAGAACCACCGAATATGGCCTAGGAGATCAAACTAAAAACACAAGGAAATCCAGGCACTCTGCCTTATCATCCCTCAAGAAAAAACTTCGATGAATTTCTCTGTCTCAAGAGGACTCACAGCTCATCGAGACCACCGATTTCGCCGTTCTGACAGAGGAGAACAGACACACAGGGGCCTCCCTGACAGACCAGTGCCGAGTTCCTAAAGAGGAGGCGCCACTCATAATGTCACAAGCGAATCACTTCGACCATGGAACCACAATCACCATCCCAGCCTAGCCAAGGTAAGAGACTGGCAGCAGAGAGAAAAGTGAGCTTCAGAAAATTCCCACTGTCAACCGAGAAGCCGAGTGGCCGAGATGGGAAGCATAACCAAGTAAGGAAGACTATGTGAGGGCTAGGCGGAACTCCTTCCATCTCGACAACTGCTCAGTAGCAATAGAACTGTTGGAGGGAAAACAGCCGAGATCTCAGTTGCAAAGCCATCCTCAGCCTCCCAACTCCTGAAAAATAATAGATACAGGAAGCCAACCGGCCTCCATAGAAAAGGAAAAACAGCTGGCTATTCTGCAAATCCAACAGGAGGAAATCTGCAGAAATTCCTAACATCTTATGTTGGGGGAGTTCCCAACTCATTAGGAAGCCACCAGGAAACTTGTAGGAGTCAGAAAAAAAGACGAATGATCAAGAATAGCCGCCAAAAACGTGTCTGATTGAGGGAATGAGAGATGGAACAGTTAGTCCTGGTGCACCATTCCCACACTGTAGGATCTCAGCTAGATAGGGTTAAACAGAGCAGAGGAAGAATGTAAGAGAAATGCTGAAGATAGCAATCCCGGCAAGGCTAAGCCACTCGGGATGCAATAACCAACATAGAAGATAGTGAGGGCTACAGGCAGCATTCTGAGAAAGGCACCATCAAGCCTTTGAATAATTTTGATTCTGAGGATCTCAGGAAGAACAACAAGAAGTCAACTAGCTGCTTCAAATGGTGAAAGAAATGAGGTCACCAAGGAGAAATGAGATCACAAAGGAGAAAAAAAATAATAAACAAGCGAGAGAAAGTAAATCGAAATCTACTAATGGCAATATATGCAAGCTGTGATAGCTAGCAAACTTGTGCCAACACCTGGGAAAAGAATACTAATATACGAAGTATGGAGAGAAACAAAGTCAAAACCATGAGCCCACAAAAAAAAAATGCTTTGGCTCGAAATGACAGCTATAAAATCATTGCAAACTGCTGAGGAAAGACCACTGATACACCAGGTATGTAGAGAAACAAACTGTAAACTATAATCTCAGTAGGATCGTTTGGGTAGAAAACTGTCAATGCAAAACACACATAATAGCAAGTAACAAACATTACAGAAATTCCTCGATGTCTGGAATACTGAAGGAGAACATATGGTCCCCTTGAGAATAGACCCACAAAAACAGAAAAAAATGAGAAACTGACATGCTGTCACAATCACCGGTGGACATGCATTGTGCCTTTTCTAAAGTGTGAAAGTCATTTTTTTAAAAGAATGTGACAGAATAGGAGAATCATCCCCAAACCATCCACTGGGCTACGGGGAATGTAACAGATTCAACAGATAGTGCTTCGCTACCTAACTCAGGAATGAGAGGAGATGAACACTAATGTAGCAGACCAGAGAAAGTAAAGAGATCTTCCAACAGTAAGGATCTTCTAAGAGAGCACACCATAATTTATAATAGTAAGAGCTGAACCCACAAAGACAGGGGCCCAAACAGTTGCTCCAACTAAAGAGCACAACTCATTAGTCATACTCAACCAGTCAGACAGCCCTCTTGAAAAAAAAATCTGTATGAGCAAGGCTAGAAGCATGTGCTATACCACCAGGCAGTACCAGTGCAGATACTGGCTGCAAACTTGAAAGGCATGAGCAAATAGCGGAACAGATGGGCAAAAGGTAACACAGTCCCAGAGATTATCAGGGCTGGCACACATCTAGAACCCTAGAATACCAGAGAGAACATAGCACAGCAGTAAAAACAGACCCTCAATAAATAAATAAGGGTTTAAATTCCAGGAGAATACAAAAGAGAAAGAAACCTGAACCATGTAGAGAAACATTAGATCATGCCCTGGCATTATATAGAGACCAGAGAAATACTAAATAACTTGTGTCTGCATTATTCAGCTTTCGGCAGGCAAACGAGACACCGTCAACTAGTAAACTCTACTAGTATAAAACCAATAGGTTATGTCCTTGCAAGTTTCCAGTTCTAGAAAAAAATATATTAGATATTGTCCGTGCACCATATGAACTGTAGAGAAGTACAGACAGTTTCCATGCCCCATTTAGATGCCAGAGAAAATAGCATATTGTGTCCTTGCAACACCCAGAATGTAGAGAAATTAATTATTTTATCCTGCATTTTCCTGGTCATCAGAAAAGAATCCTTACGAAAGATAGTTTTATTTATACTCATATTGTATCAGATTCTGGCAGCTTCGATGCAAGGAAAGGGAAACCACAGAACAGAGTACTGGAGCCTCCCGCTCCAGACAAACACAAAACATGGCAGTCTGCACTCTAGCTCATTTCATCATAAAGCAGATGAAAGAAAAAAATATATAGAGAGTCTGGCCCCCGTACACTCATTCTGCAATGGCTATTCGTCCTTCAAGTTAATAGCACGAAAGGCAGAGGAAATCTTCCCCCCTCCAGAGGAGACCTCGCAGCACTACTGAAGAGGCCGCTGGAACAATAGCAGACCACTGTCAGAAAGGTCTGTGCTGCTCCACAGCTACAAACAAAATGGCAGAGTTTCCCGCCGCAAACCCAAGCAGTGTAGAAAGCCGCTGACGCCATACTGAAAACTGGCATGCTTCATTAAACTGAGAAGTCCTCATACCTCCACATTGTTTTTTTTTTTAATTCTAATTTTTTTAAACGGAACCCCGTGGTTCCTTTATTTTTAAAACTAAACACCTGTCCAGAACAACCACCTGATGCTTGAACCCAAACCAGAACCCTGCAGGGAGACAGCCATGACAGCAGGCTAAAGGCATTTCACCTGCCTGCTTTTAGTTTAGTTTTTTCTTTTTAATATCATAGTGGCTGTTCCCCAATGGCTCTGCAAACTGCCTTCTCTCGAAGAGGTTGAGGCCAGCAATGGACCACAGTCCACCCTGAGCCCTCAGGCATACAGGGAAAACTTGGGGATAGGAGGGGGAGGCCACCCGAGTGTAGCACCCCCAAGCATTAGAGAACCCCTGCCGGCCTCAGCCTCTGCCAGCAGATAACCAAAATGGCGCACAGATGTATAAGAGAAAACTTCAAACTTGTTAGAGAAAGAAATAGGTACAGTCACCCGAGCTAACAGAAATTAGAAATTAGAAAACAGAATAGACATTTTGAGACCAAGGGGCTCACCACATCCACCACCTGCTGGAGACTGAGAATACTGAGGTTTCCAAGGGGCTGAGCACGGCTCTTATTGGCTGCCTCAAAATCAGTGTTCTCAGTCTCCACCTGCTGGTAGGTGTGCCCAACCCATCAGTCATTCTGGGCTGGTCTGGAGGGACGTTAAAAAATATAAAATTTGCATGTATTTTCCCCCAGAGATTTCACACCAATTTTCAAAGGGCACACTTCCAGCACTCTGGTATGGAAAAACACAAGCAGACAGAGACAAGTCTGGTGATGGTGGGAGAGAGAGAAGGGCTTTTCACCAAATCTGCTGAATTTCTTCACATGGTGATCTCATTGGTGCTCATTTTCGAAAGAGAAAAACATATAAAAAAAGGCATAAAGTGGAAGGACGTTTTTCCTCATAAAAATGTCTAAGTTGTGATTTTTGAAACTCTGATTTGAGACATTTTTCTCTACAGTTTGACCAAATTTCAAGGGGACGTGTTTTGGGCGGGACTTGGGTATTCCAAAAGTTAGACTTTTTTCTGCCATAATGGAACAAAACTAAAATGTCTGGGGCAAAAATTGAGATAGTTTTGGTTAGACCTGTTGAAAGCACGACTAAGTTACAAAAAGATGCCCTAAATGACCAGATGACCACTGGAGAGATTAAGGCATGACTCCTCCTTAATCCTGCAGTGGTCACTGACCCCCCCCCCCAAGATGTGACAGTACATATCAGGCTCTATGACAGCTTCAGATAAGATGGCCATCCATATTAGAGCAGAAAGTTGGACCCAGGAGTAGGCTAGCGGTCAGGGCAGTGGATTGTAGAGAAGGGGACTATTAACCAATATTATGGAATACATAAAGACCTTATGATATATATAAAATAGGAGAAAAGGACCTCATATGGCCAAACACATGGACTTAAGTAGCCACAGCAGCTTCAATCAGGTCTGCATATAGGCCCCTTTATAATCACAGGTCCTGAAAAACTCCTATTATATATACATATATTCTCACATTCTCTGCAGTGCTTTATTATTTGCACTGTAGAGAAGGGGACCCAGGGCCATATCCCACTCTAACTGGTACACTTGTGGTGGAAAGTATGAGCCCTCCAAAAACCACTAAATACCTGCTATACCTACATATAGGTAACACCTGCAACTTTGAGGGCTATTGTAGTATTGCACAGTGAGGTACAGTTGTTTAATTTTCTGTTCCTGGAAGGCTCACAATACAATATAAGGGTGTTATGGTGAAAGTTATATCTAGGACTTTTTATGTGCAGTGCACTGCAGTGCCCCCTAGGCTGTCCCACTGCTCTGCTAGGATGTCTTTTTGGCCAGTCAACTAAAAATGCTGGCCTCCAGACATTCCAGAGGCTTGTTTTTGTGTGTTTTTTTTTCTAGGACTTTTTTTTTAATGGTACCTAAAGAAAGATGCACTGACCACAAAAACGTCTAGAAAATGGCAATTTTTGAATAAAAATAATAGACATTTTTCTGGTTTGAAAATTGCTCTGTCACTCGATTTTTGGACGTTTTTCACAAAAAGTCCCTAATCAGAATTCAACGTCATATTGAAAATGCTCCTCGTTGTATAAGATCCATACTAGTGGCTCTTAACTCAGTCCTTGGAGACTGCCTGGCCAGACAGGTTTTTAGGATATCCATAACATATACATGAAAGATAATAGTATGCGCAAATATATTTCATGTATGTTCTTTGTGGATATCCTGAAGAACCAATTGACCAGATTGTCTCTGTCTCTGATGTCTCGATTAAGAACTATTGAATTATACCAAATCCCAGCAAGATGATCATTACTACTACTACTTATCATTTCTATAGCGCTACTAGATGTACGCAGTGCTGTACACTTGAACATGAAGAGACAGTCCCTGCTCGACAGAGCTTACAATCTAATTAGGACAGACAAACAGGACAAACAAGAGATAAGGGAATATTAAAGTGAGGATGATAAAATAAGGGTTCTGAACAAGTGAACAAGGGTTAGGAGTTAAAAGCAGCATCAAAAAGGTGGGCTTTTAGCTTAGATTTGAAGACGGTCAGAGATGGAGCTTGACGTACCGGCTCAGGAAGTCTATTCCAGGCATATGGTGCAGCAAGATAAAAGGAACGGAGTCTGGAGTTAGCAGTGGAGGAGAAGGGTGCAGATAAGAGAGATTTACCCAGTGAACGGAGTTCCCGGGAAGAATGTAGGGAGAGATGAGAGTGGAGAGGTACTGAGGAGCTGCAGAGTGAATGCACTTATAGGTCAATAAGAGGAGTTTGAACTGTATGCGGAAATGGATAGGAAGCCAGTGAAGTGACTTGAGGAGAGGGCTAATATGAGCATAACGACCCTGGCGGAATATTAGTCGTGCAGCAGAATTTTGAACAGATTGAAGAGGAGAGAGATGGCTAAGTGGGAGACCTGTGAGAAGCAAGTTGCAGTAGTCTAAGCGAGAGGTGATAAGAGTGTGGATGAGGGTTCTGGTAGTGTGCTCAGAAAGGAAAGGGTGAATTTTGCTGATATTATACAGAAAGAAACGACAGGTTTTAGCAGTCTGTTGAATATGTGCAGAGAAGGAGAGGGAGGAGTCGAAGATGACCCCAAGGTTACGAGCTGATGAGACAGGAAGGATGAGAGTGTTATCCACAGAAATAGAGAATGGGGGAGGAGGAGAGGTTGGTTTAGGTGGAAAGATAAGAAGCTCAGTCTTGGTCATGTTTAGTTTCAGATGGCGCTGAGACATCCAGGCAGCAATGTCAGACAGGCTGATACTTTGGCCTGGATTTCGGCTGAGATTTCTGGTGTGGAGAGGTAGATCTGGGAGTCATCAGCGTAAAGATGATACTGAAAACCATGGGATGAGATCAGAGTACCAAGGGAAGAAGTATAGGTGGAGAAGAGAAGAGGTCCCAGGACAGATCCCTGAGGTACACCAACTGACAGTGGGATAGAAGTAGAAGAGGATCCACTAGAGTATACACTAAAGGTACGCTGGGAGAGATAAGAAGAAAACCAGGAAAGAACAGAGTCCTGAAATCCAAGTGAGGACAGCGTATCAAGGAGTAGGCTGTGATCAACAGTGTCAAAAGCAGCAGATAGATCGAGAAGGATGAAGATAGAATAGAGACCTTTGGATCTGGCTAGGAACAGATCATTGGAGACTTTAGCAAGCGCTGTTTCAGTTGAATGAAGGGAGCGAAAGCCAGATTGAAGTGGATCAAGAATAGCTTGAGATGAAAGAAAGTCAAGGCAACGGCGGTGAACGTGTTCAAATATCTTGGATAGGAAAGGGAGGAGGGAGATAGGGCGATAGTTGGAAGGACAGGTAGGGTCCAATGAAGGTTTTTTAAGGAGTGGTGTGACTATGGCATGTTTGAAGGCATCAGGAACAGTCACAGTGGACAATGAAAGATTGAGTATATGACAGATAAACGGGATGACAATAGGAGAGATAGTGTTAAGTAGATGGGTGGGAATAGGATCAGAGGAACAGGTAGTTAGTTTCAAGGAGGAAAGAAGATGTGTAGTTTCCTCTTCAGTGATTTCAGAAAAGGAAGAAAAGGAGGCAGGGGTTGGAGGGTTGAGAGAATGGACTAAGGGAAGGAGAGGTGGAGGTGGCTTGGTTGAGAATTCAATGGAAGTATTGTAGGAAGGAAAAAAGGATGACTTATGCTGGCTGCATGTCACTCACAATAAAAAGGTACCCATCCTTAGCTAATGCACTTGAACTAAAGGTGGTATCAACAGTGGAAAGCCCCCTGAAGAAAATAACATCCCTGATGCACCAAAGGCCATGGTGAACTTGTTCATAGACCCACTCCAGCAAGAGATGAACCACAGAAATGAACGAAAATCAGGATCTATGCCAACAGGGTAATATATATAAAAATGTGTATATGATGGAACTATAAATTCCAAGAACTGAATAGGTCTTGTGAATGTAAATTATGGTGGTCATTTTAGAAGTATTGTTTGTTTAAAACATGGATATCTCAGCACATTGATGTCCAAATCACCAAAATGTCTAAAGCGCAGTTTTAGAACAGGCTAGAGAAAAACATGGTTGTACTGAAAACATGGAAAATGGCTGGAGGCATATCTGGGGCATTTTGGGGGCATATCATGGGTGATGTGGCATTCCCAGCATCTATCAACAATTATGGGTAGCATGTCAACGTGCAGGGAGTGCAAGAAAAATGGGACTTACACCTGCTATAATGGGCAAATAAGTACCGCTGCAGCATATCTTGTTGCATTGGTGCTGACTGGAGGAGAGCTGAAACAAGAATCTGTGAGCCCAGTTGCTATCTGGGCTTACCACCGCTTACCGCCACCCTTTATTTTTTTTAAAATTTTTATTTATTCATTTAATCAAATCATACAAGAAACATCTTGTGTAGAAAAGTGTCCGTTAACTAAGAATTTTTACACTTATAAAAAGGAAAAGAAATAAATAAGAAATTCCTATAATAAAGGAAATATGACGCTAAAGTCCATAATTGCGAATCCAACAGGTAACAAATTCTCTGCTAAGTGGATTTAAGTTCTTTTCTTTAACGCTTTTCCATTTTCGCTGAGGCTATAAGTGCTGATACATGGGCAGGTTCTGTAAATACATATTTCTTCTCCCTAAGCCTTACAATGCACTTGCAGGGGTATCTTAAAAAAAGGTACCCCCCCAAGTGCAAACTTTCAGGCCTATGGAGCAAAAATTGTTTCCTCCGTCGTCTTGTCTCCTTGGAGACATCAGGAAATAACATTTTAAAACCTAAAAAAGGTTTATCCTTATTAAGGAAAAACAAACGGAAAATCCAATTTTTATCAGGCAATAAAGCAACTGTTGCCACTAAAGTAGCAGCTGTTGCTAATTCAGTGTCAGAGGTCTCAAGCTAAAGAGAAACATCTAGTGGATTTTCAGTCACTGGATTCAAGTCTTTCCCCGGGATGTAATATCCTTGAGAGAATGGTGGTAGATTTTGTTCAGGTATAGTCAAAACGTCTCGCAAATAGCACTTTAACATCTCAAGAGGAGCAACATTTAATAGTCTGGGAAAATTAACGAATCTCAGATTATAATTTTTAGTGTAATTGTCAAACATCTCCATTTTCTGTCTGAGATTCGTCAAATCTTTCATCATTGTTGGTTGTAATGTTTCAAACTTCATAATTCTTTGGTCCATTTTTTCAGTTTTATCAGTTAAAACCTTAATTTCTTCCTCTCTTTTTTGTAAGTCAATTTCTAAGGAATTTACTTTAGGTAAAACATCATTAATCTGTTTTAGGAAAGTTTGTCCCAAGGTAGAGACTAAGTCCCATAATGCGTCTAGTGTCACTTTTTTTGGTTTAACTACTAACTCTTTAGGTAAATCAAACCTTTCAGAAGACTTTCCACGATTCTCACTTTGTCCCTCAGCTCCTCTCCCCTCATTCCGTGGCGTTTTTGTGGGCAAACTGCCCTCCACTCCCATCTCAGCTGTAAAAGAGGCCGCCTCACGACGTTCTTCTGGGTCGACTTTACCCTGCTGGGGCGACCCCATCGATTCCAAGAGAAAGGAGCTGGCGCCTATCGGCTGGGGAGGCGGAGTGCATGCTGCGGGGCTCAGAGTGATGTCAAGGCCGAGGGAAGCCGAATTCTCCCATTCGCCGGCGTTCCCTATCGGCAGCGTTCCGCTTTCACAACCAGCTCCCTGTGGTCGCAAAAAACGATCCATTGGACCAGGTAAGGAGGGGGATAGCGGGGAAGCTCTGGCCATTACTCTCCCTCTTCGTTTAGGCATTTCCAATCATCAAAGGAGCGCGACTCACAGTGTCTTAGCAGAGTGCAGCCATCTTGGATCCTAATCCTTCACATCTCATACATACCGAGGTTGAAGGGACTCCCTCCCTCTACCAGCCTCTAACACCTGAATCAGGTTTGAGCTGCACAGCACAACTACCAGCTTCAGGCACCGCTTCTGTAGTGAGCTCTGCCCAGACTCCCCTTTTCACACTCCCCGAGCTTCTGCTATCAAGCACTCTTCCACTTCCCACCCAGGCTAGAAAATAGGGATGTTATAAACCCTTTTAGCCTTTTTCCTTGTGCCTGGGCCAGTGCAAAGATATCCATAGGTTCAATCCCCTCCGCTTCTCCCCCTTTTACTCTACCACTCCTGTCCCTGGCTGCCAGTCCATCAGCTCTTCTCCTTATATATCTCTCAGCTGTTCCAAATCCTCCTGATTAGCTTCTCAGAACCAGTCCCCTCCCTCCTCACCAGGAGCCTGGGACCTGTAGTTCTTACTCCCCTTCCTAATAGGATCTGGAGTTTTACCCAGAGGCTCTTGGGAACTGTAGTCCTCCTCAATCTCAGAGAAAATAAGCTGCTTGTATTTCTGAGAAGGGATGGGCCATCTACCCCAGGGAACCTGGGATTTGTAGTTTAAATTTTCAGGGAGAAATCTTCCTTTCCTACTCTTTTCCCTGGCAACTTCCTCACCTATTACCCTGGAATCCTCACAACATGTAGTGCTAAACGTTTCAGGGGCACAGACGTGCGCCAGATGTACAGTCCCCGTTTGCAGCACAAAATGTGTAGCCCCATGCTGTATCAACACAGACCCTTCTGGCAATGACCTGGCCAGCCCTATGCTCATTGGCCATCACAGACAGTACACTACCAAGCCCTCAAATACATATATAAGATGGAGGCCGGGAAGGAGAGGAATTTTTCAGACAAGGCAAGTGACTTCCTTGCCCTCCTGGTCATCTAAAATGAGTGCCACCTCTTTAGAGAAGGCAGGCACAAGGTACCCCAGGTTACATCAGAATGGGTTTGGCAGAAGATTTGTGTTACTGTCGCGTTCTCGAGGACCTTGGCATTCTGTCAGGCTTCTTCCCTGGGAACCCTGGGTACGTGAGTCCTTGGACCACGGCCGAGGAGCGGCAGTGGCAGGCAAGATCACCTTCAGAGCAGAGAAGAGACAAGGCTGGACTGGAACCCCGGACTGGAATCCCGCACTGGAACACTCAGGACTGGAACACACCAGATCGGAACACACTGGAGTAGGCTTCACCTACGCTTAGCTGCCTTTCCCCGAGGGTTGAGCCCTCAGGTTCAAGCAGCCGGTAGGGCTTACAGGAAAACCAGAACTGGAACCAGCAACAGGAACAACCGGAGTCAGGATCCAGCAGTGCTCCCAGGTACCTAGGCTAACGTGAGACAGGCAGGCAGGGAATGTCCGGGTTTTGGCAAAAGTCCGAGACAGGTGGCTGGCAGAGAAGATCTGAGTACAGGCAATAGGCAGAGACAGGTGGCTGGCAGAGAATAACTGAGAATAGGCAATAGGCAGAGACAGGCGTGGTCAGGTTCAAAGCAGGAGTCTCTGGGCAGGCGGCTAGCAGAGCAGTAGAGAGGTACAGGCAAGGGTCAGAACCAATAGCAATACTAGAGCTGGAGCTCCAGTAACAAGGAGAACTGGCAAAGGACAAGACTAGGGCTGAAGCTCCAGAAACCAAGGGAACCCCACCGGGGAAAAGCAGAGGCTAAACTCAGGAGACCTAGAAGCTGTACACAAGCTAACAAGCAGAGCAGTGCCCAAGCTAACTAGGCAAACACTAGGAACTCACACAGAGCAAACACAGAAGAACTAGTAAAGCTGTACACAGGCTACCAAGCAAGGCTTTGCCCAAGCTAACTAGTCAAACACTAGGCAATCACACAGAACTGGTCAATGTAGCAGTGCACAGAGCACTCTAGCATACCAGGGACCTTATATGATGCAAAGGCCAAGGCTGTAGTCTCTAAGTGCTTAATAAAGCCCTTCAACACCAGAGGCGCAGCTGCAGCAATCTCTAAGTAACTACGGAGGCTTTTCAGGCACAAACCACAGAGCAGACAGAAAGCACAGTGAAACACAGAGAGGCTTCCCACACCCAGGTGTAGTGTAGTGAAGCAATTAATGTCATGCTGCTGGATGCAGCCAGCACAGAGAGACAGAGCTAGCTCAGAAAGGACAGACAGAAGAAACAGGAGCCAGCTAGGAAGCTGACCCCCAGGAACAAGGTAAGTCTGAGGGTGGTCACGGCCACAGACGTGACAGTTACCCTGGTAAGGTGAGCACACTCCCCAAATGCCCCCACACCCTCAGCCATGAGGGCTAATGCACAGGCCCATGTAAACTGGCCAGGTGGCCCTTAACATCAGCTGCCACCATGCAGCTCACTTGTAGTACCTGGCAACAGTTCCACACCAGTGGGTGAGAAAGGCAAACAATAATGTTTTTCAGATTTCAAAGTTAAATGCATTTGTACAATGTTATTGCATGACACTTTATAATAGAAAAAGACAAATATAAAAGATATATAATAGATAAATAGCCAATAGAGTGGATACCATGGAGGGAGTAGAAACAATGAGAAGGGATCTCTAATCGTTAGAAGTGGCATATAGACGTCAAGCTAGCATAGGAGAGCTATTGAAAAGACCTAGAAGAGATACAGGTATTGTCAAGCATTCCCCTTGTGGGAGATGTGTGTATTGCCAGTATTCCTGCAATACTAGTTCGATCACCATCTCCCATACTAATAAACAGTTTGTTTTGAGACAGAACACTTCCTGCACCAGTGAACAAGTGATATATTGCATTATATGTCCGTGTGCCCTGTACTACATAGGGCACACGAAAAGATAGTTGAAAAACAGATTGGCTGAACACATCAGCAATTTACGACATAATAAACAAGAAACTCTGTTAGTGACCCATTGGAGAGAACGCGATCACTCGATTGATCAGCTGCGCTATGTGGCACTGGTGCAGGTTCCTCCGCTCACGAGAGGTGGCGATATTAGTGCTTGTCTTTTGGCAATTGAGCAACGTTATAGTTTTACATGGGGGACGGTGGCCCCAAATGGCCTCAATCAAGAGGTCGAATGGGTATGATGTAGTGTAGCTTTAAATTTCTGCCGGGTATTTAATTCAGGGAGTAACTGCCAGAGTAGTAAGATTCAGTGGTGGGGTTCTCTACCTTTGCTTATGCGAGTGTCCCTCTGGTAAGCAGCCGTTTATAAGATTACTAGTAAATAAGGCCCGTTTCTGACAAAAATGAAACGGGCGCTAGCAAGGTTTTCCCCTTCACGCCCTCCCACCGAGTTGCAGGGGCGGGAGTCTAGGACTCTTTTGGGAGGAAGGCCTACCATTCTGCTATGCTCGTGTCCAAGATCCAATCTACCAGCTCTACACGAGCATCCACCATGCGGAACAATGTGCGGCAGCTGACGGACTTGGTCGAGAAGCTCCCGCGGAGCAGGCCAAGCCTTTTCAGGAGGTGGTCAGGCAGCTGAAGGCGTGTCACAATTTCTGGTCCAGGGTGTTACAACACTTTTGATGTTGCATCCAGGGCAGCTGCGCAGGGTATAGTGATGCGCAGACTCTCATGGCTGCGTGCCTCTGACCTAAGAATAGGAGTCCAGCAGCGGATTGCGGATGCTCCTTGCCGGGGGGATAACATTTTTGGTGAGAAAGTCGAACAGGTGGTAGAGCAGCTCCACCAGCGGGACACCGCCTTCGACAAACTCTTCCACCGGGCGCCTTCAGCATCTACCTCATCAGGTAGACGTTTTTATGGGGGAAGGAGGAATGTTTCCTATGCTTATAATAAGCGTTGATACAATCCACCTGCCCGCCAGCCCGCTCAGGCTAAGCCCCAGCGCACTCATTCACGTCAACAGTGTGCGCCTCAACAAGCCCCTGCAGCTCCCCAGCAAAAGCAAAGGACGGGCTTTTGACTGGCTCCAGGCGAGCATAGCCGAGATAAACGTGTCCGTGCCAGATGATCTGCCGGTAGGAGGGAGGTTAAAGTTTTTTCACCAAAGGTGGCCTCTTGTAACCTCCGACCGGTGGGTTCTTCAAATAGTCCGGCTAGGATACTCCCTCAATTTGATCTCAAAACCTCCAAATTGTCCTCCGGGAGCTCAGTCCTTCAGCTTCCAGCACAAGCAGGTACTTGCAGAGGAACTCTCCGCCCTTCTCAGCACCAATGCAGTCGAGCCCATGCCACCGGAGCAGGAAGGGCTGGGATTCTATTCCAGGTACTTCCTTGTGGAAGAGAAAACAGGGGGGATGTGTCCCATCCTAGACCTAAGGGCCCTGAACAAATTTCTTATCCGAGAAAAGTTCAGGATGGTTTCCCTGGGCATCCTTCTTCCCATGATTCAGGAAAATGATTGGCTATGCTCTCTGGACTTAAAGGATGCTTACACACACATCTCGATACTTTCAGGTCACAGGAAGTATATTCGATTTCGGCTGGGAACACAGCACTTTCAGTACTGTGTACTTCCTTTTGGTCTCGCCTCTGCGCCCAGAGTGTTTACAAAATGCCTGGCAGTAGTGGCGGCGTCCCTACGCAGACTGGGAGTGCATGTGTTCCCTTATCTAGACGATTGGCTGGTGAAGAACACCTCAGAGGCAGGAGCTCTACAGTCCATGCAAATGACTGTTCGACTCCTGGAGCTACTAGGGTTTGTGATAAATTTTCCAAAGTCCCACCTTCTTCCAGTTCAAAGACTAGAATTCATAGGAGCTCTGCTGGAATCCCAGACAGCTCATGCCTACCTCCCCGAGGCGAGGGCGGACAATCTTCTGTCTCTTGTCTCTTGGGTACGAGCATCCCAGCAGATCACAGCTCGGCAGATGTTGAGATTGCTCGGCCACATGGCCTCCACGGTTCATGTGACTCCCATGGCCCATCTTCACATGAGATCAGCTCAATGGACCCTAGCTTCCCAGTGGTACCAAGTTGCGGGGAATCTAGAGGACGTGATCCAGCTGTCCACAATTTTTCTCAAATCC
The DNA here is from genome assembly GCF_901765095.1 of Microcaecilia unicolor. Lineage (NCBI taxonomy): Eukaryota > Metazoa > Chordata > Amphibia > Gymnophiona > Siphonopidae > Microcaecilia > Microcaecilia unicolor. Next base: position 289,266,183 of record NC_044034.1, read on the forward strand.
CTACATTTGTGGATAATTCGCTCCAATTTGACCTTGGGACGTCCTTTTCAAATTCCTCAGCCCCTAAAAGTGCTGACTACGGATGTGTCCCTCCTGGGGTGGGGAGCTCATGTCGATGGGCTCCACACCCAAGGAAGTTGGTCCCTCCAGGAAGCAGGTTTTCAGATCAATCTCCTGGAGTTACGAGCAGTCTGGAACACGCTAAAGGCTTTCAGAGATCGGCTGTCTTATCAAATTATTCAAATTCAGACAGACAATCAGGTTGCTATGTACTACATCAACAAGCAGGGGGGCACCGGATCTCAGGAAGCCGTCAGGATGTAGCTTTGGGCTCGCCAGCACAGCATGTTTCTCCAACATGGCAGGCATAAACAACAGTCTGGTCGACAGGTAGAGCAGGATAATGCAACCTCACGAGTGGTCTCTCAACTCGAGAGTAGTATGCAAGATCTTCCAAGTGTGGGGCACCCCCTTAGTAGATCTTTTTGCCACTCAGATCAATCACAAGGTCCCTCAGTTCTGTTCCAGACTTCAGGCCCACGGCAGACTAGAGTCAGATGCTTTTCTCCTTTATTGGAGGAAGGGCCTCCTATATGCGTATCCTCCCATACCCTTGGTAGGGAAGACTTTGCTGAAACTCAAGCAGGATCGTGGAACCATGATTCTGATCGCTCCCTTCTGGCTGCGTCAGATCTGGTTCCCTCTTCTTCTGGAGTTGTCCTCAGAAGAACCGTGGAGATTGGAGTGTTTTCCAACCGTCATCACTCAGAACGAGGGGGCGCTTCTGCATCCTGACCTCCAGTCTCTGGCTCTCATGGCATGGATGTTGAGAGCGTAGACTTTGCCTCCTTGGGTCTTTCTGAGGGCGTCTCCCGAGTCTTGCTTGCTTCCAGAAAAGATTCCACGAAGAGCGTGAGGGCTAGCAAACTTTGTTGCTAAGAAGATCTTCTGATCCTGGGGCTGCCGTTGGACGTCACCCATCAGTGAGAACAATCAGCCTGCTGTCCTCGGAGAATACCTGCTACAGGTAAGTAACTTCGCTTTATTGAAGTATGTTTGAGAAGTGTGGTCTTAATGGGGTGATTGGTGTGTGAATGGTTACTGAATGAATGTTTTAACACATATTTGTGTTTTGTGATTTGTAAAGACATTTAGATATAATCATTAAAAGGTGTTGTGTATTTCATATGTTTCTGGAGTCCTTGAGTGTTAAGAGTTAAAATTTATTGCCAAGAAGTGTAGAGTGATGCATTAGGGGTGCAGAAACAAATAGGAGGGGAGAGATTAATAAGCCGCATTGAGCCTGCCATGTGTGGGACAACGCGGGGTACAAATGTAATAAATAAGCTCGACTCAGGAGAGAGACCTTGAGGTGTTGGTGTCCAAGGATCTAAAGGTGAAGAAAACTTGGAGTATTTTTGGAGGCTGTACCTTGCTAAAGATGCAAAAAGACTGGAAGCGGTGCAAAGAAAAGCTACAAAAATGGTATGAGATTTGTGTTGCAAGCCGTATGAGGAGAGACTTGCCAACTTGAACATGTATACCTTGGAGGAAAGGAGAAACAGGGTTGACATGATACAGACGTTCAAATATTTGAAAGGTATTAATCCACAAAGAAACCTTTTCTGGAGATGGGAAGGCGGTAGAACTAGAGGACATGAATTGAGGTTAGAGGGGGGCAGACTCAGGAGTAATGTCAGGAAGCATTTTTTTACATAGAGGGTGGTGGATACATGGAACGCCCTCCCGTGGGAGGTGGTGGAGATGAAAACGGTAATGGAATTCAAACATGCATGGGATAAACACAAAGGAATCCTGTTTAGAAGGAATGGATCCACGGATTCTTAGCGGAGATTGGGTGGCAACCCCGGTAATTAGGAAGCAAAACCAGTGCTGGGCAGACTGGGCAGACTACGGTCTATGCCCTGATCGTGACTGAATAGATAAGGATGGGCTAGAGTGTAAATTTTAAGGGGCTTCGACGTTAGCTTCAGAACTTTAGTACAAGAACAGTGCTGAGCAGACTTCTACGTTCTGTGACCTGAGAATGGCAAGGACAAATCAAATTCAGGTATACATTTAAAGTATTGCATACCATGTAATATGAGTTTTTCTTGTTGGGCAGGCTGGATGGACCGTACAGGTCTTTATCTGCTGTCATTTACTTTGTTACTATGTTTTACATCTTACATTGTAATCTTAAATATGAAAATACATGTTATTTAATATTTTTCCAAAACACATTGTTGCAGTCTCCTCATTTCTATCCCAGAGGCTTATATAAAACCCCCAGTGTACCAAGCCTGAACCCCAGCAGTCAGGCCACAGAACACCTGCAAACATTCTGTAGATACACCCTAATCAGGTAGCACCATATTGTCTGTCACCTAGTAACCCCTCCCCCAAGATGATATATTGGACAGTGTTATCAACAAGCCGCTGTACAAATACTTCCCTCTAATTCTAACCAACATGACTTCTGGTGTGGACAAGTGCCAGCTACAGCTATCAGATGTCATGCCATTGGTTTCTGTGCTCCACTCCCTGTCGGTGAGATCTGTGAAACATGAAAGGGACATACATGAGGATAACACATTGAAAATGTGCCTGTGTACCCCAGATGGTTTCTGTCACCCACTACAAGTGCTGCTACATCTGTGGAGGGCATCAACAATTCCGAAATTCATATCTACCTTGGTGTCTCCCTGTGTAGTTTCCTGGTTAACAACTAGCCATCAGTTAGTTTAATACACATCCTACAGTTGTTCATAATACAGGGCAGAAAGCTTCAATGGGCTGCCTACTGGAGGTCATCATCTATTGGCTGAGAACAGATTAACAGGGCTCTAAATATTTGAAATCATTGGCAATTTTGTAAAAAACATGTGGATGACATCAAGACACTTAACAACTGGTTGTAAAATGGCAGGCATAGATGTTATGAAGCCTTGAATATTAACTGCTGGCAATTTTAGTAACATTGATGTCTTGATTATTGAGGTCTGCAGCCCTCCCATCGAGTCTTGCAGCTTCCATTTAAATACTTCTGCTAGTTGCAGCATAGAGACTGTTTCAATGGCTCCAAAGCAGCAGCTGTTGAACCATATGGAAAACTTCACCTCTGAAACAGTTGAAATGCTGGTGCGGGAGATAATGAAACATCAGAAACATCTGTTTGGTTTGGCAGAGCAACAGCTCAATGCTTACACCAAACAGAAGGCATAGATTATGATTGGCCACTGCTTGAACGCTGATGTGGAGGACTTTAAGCGCAAGTGGTGGGAACTCCACAGCTCTCAACCCGGCAGTGAAACACTGAGCACCATTGAACTACAGGTCCTCCAGTCCCTGGATGAGGAGGCTGTGTGGGGCATTGGGAACCTGGTCATTCCACAATAATGTCAACTGACATTCCATGCTAAACAGCATCCAACCACCTGTCCCTTCGACTCTGTCCATCATAAAATTGTGTCTGCAGGGTGCAGGGTATTATGCAAATGAAACCATTTCTGTGCATCTCAGGAATTCTGTGGGAAGGGGATAAGGGTGTGGGCTGACAGTGTTATTCAACAGAAAAAGGTGTCACTATCAATGTACAGAGTTTGTGGCAGTACCCTCTCACCAACATTGAGTGTGCTCTCCACCACCAAAATCAAGAATGTGACACAGCACAGACACACACAAAAGGACAGAACTCTTAGATACCATCTCGCTTGCACACACACAGGGGCACGGACACAGATTCACATGGGGTTAGGGAGTGAGAGGCAGCTAGACAGACACTAGCAGAATGGGGTCCAGATGGGTCAGGGTCAGGGTGGAATGTGGAGAGGGCTCACAGTTGGGTATGGGACAGTGTGGTGGTGGAGGCTGGCAAGGCAGGGAGGTGTTAGCTCGGCAGTGGAGAGTAGATGGCAGGTGTGGAGACAACAGACATGGGAGGATAGAGATGTTAGTCAGGCTCACAGACTCTGTCTCAGCTCTCCTGCAGTCAGCAGCAATGCAAGCAGTCACAGGATATGCTGCGGTGGCACTTATTTGACTTTTATAGGTGGTCTAAGTCCCAATGTTCATCTTGCATTACCTATATGTGGATGTGCTACGTGTGGGGATCGATGTCAAAAACCCTGCACTGCTCATAGCACACCCCTATATCATGCCCAACACATCTCCGGCTGCCATTGACATTTTCCCAGCCTTTTAAAAAAATGCTGTTTTAGATGTTTTGGGAGCTTAAACATGTGCCAGGATATCTGTGTTTAAAATACAAATAGCACTTCTAAAGTGACCACCAAAATGTTTCTGGTTAGCTTTCAAGCATCCTGATTTAAAAGGGCTAGTTATAGTTTTACTCATGGAAATTTACCTTTTTAAATTTTACCCTCTCACTTTAGCTTGTTTACCCTTTTGGCATAATGGCTCGGGGGTCTGCTTGTGACTTGAGAAGAAAAAAATGTGCTGGACTAATGAAAAAGATATGTTGTATATCCAATTTTTGTTTTGCTGTATAGAGAATAAATATTTCCTTCATTTTCTCTTTAAGCTGTGAAAGATCAAAACAAAGCTTCTTCAAAATTGAAGCCCTCCTTTGTTTCTTTTCCACCACCATTTTCTGGAAGCAGTTTCCCCAGCACTTCTGAGATAGCAGGATCAACACGCAAAAAGAAGATTACTTTGCCTTTTCCCCTTCAGAGCAACAGTCCACCATTCCGAGCCATTGTGAAAAATCCAGCACTGAAACAGAAAAACCAAGGTTGCAGTGAGCTGCTCAATCAGAGAGAGAATATTAAGAATTTAGGAAATGAATCTACCCATATGGCAGGTGAAGGCAAATCACAGCCTCAGAAGAGGCATCGGATGGATCCAACCGAGAAACAGATAACTGCAGTGGTAAAAAAAAGCCATTCAGATGTTCAATCGCCTGCTAGCCAAACCAAAATCCTCGATCCCAAAGTACTTTGTTTTCAAACTCCCTATTTGAATGAAAGCAAAAATGTAGCGTTAATCACCCACTCAAAGTGTAAACTCCATTGTAATAGTCCCAGCACAGCATTTACTCACTCCTCATCTGCCATAGATTCCATTGATCCGGGGTTGGATATGCGCTGGTACCAAATCCCACTGTCTTCCCCAAGGCAACACAAATCAGGCCTTTTCAGCAAGCAGTTCCAATCAAGCCTGGAGGAGTACAGGCGACAAAGAGAAATGAAAAAAATGAAAGCCATTAAAAGTTGTCCATGTGTTTGCACTTCCTCAGCTTGGCCATCAGGAAGGATGGAAAACAGCAACAGAGTAACGGTAAGTCATAGTTACGCATGGTCATACTTTGAAAAGAAAAGATCACCGTCATGGTACGTTTTGTTTCTTCTTGCCCCTTGCTTTCTAATTCCCATGCCAGGGATGATTATTTGAATAGTTTCTGGTCAAAACAAGGTTTGAAACCTTCTTTAGGAGAAAATTAGCAAGGTTTTCTTTAAATTACACTCCTTCAGATCTCTTAGAGGACACAAATGTAGTTAATTGAGATGGTTCCATGAAAACAAATTTTTGCGCTTTATAGGAAATTATGCATTTACAAGGAAACCTAAGGTAAAAAGTAGCACCTAGTCGCAATACTTCAGGCTTCAGTATCAAAAATTGTTTATGCTTCTTTTGTGTATCATTCGAGACATCAGGAAACAATAATATCTTCAAACCCAGAAACATTTTATCTTTATGTTTAAAAAAACATTTTAAACAACCATTGCTTATCTGGGAGTAGTGCTACCGTGGCTACCAAAGTTGCCGCGGTTGCTTGTTCAGTGTCTGAAGTTTCTAAAAGATTTGTAACATCCAGAGGAGTTTGTTGTTGTAGTGGTAATTCTTGTTGTTTTTGAGGTACATAGTAAGCCTGGGAGAGAGGAGGTAAATTCTCTTCAGGAATTTGCAAAATTTCTTTGAAATATCGTTTTAACATTTCCTGTGGGTTTACCATTTTAACTCTAGGAAAATGTATAAACCTTAAATTATATCTTCTCATGTAATTATTGTAGATTTCCATTTTACTCCTCATATTGGAAATAGCCTTTAACATAACTGAACATTAACAGTATTTAATGTTCAGAGGAAGCTTTTATCTCAGTTTCATTGTTCTCTAAGGTTTTTTCAATAATATCAAACATATAAACGGCGAGTGACCGACTCACTCGCAAATGCACAGTAGAGACTTCCCTCTCTGTCCCGCCCCCGTGTCAATACGGTATGACGGGGGGGGGGGGGGGCGGGACAGAGAGGGAAACTGCACCGCCGAGGTTGCTACCGCTCTCCCCCACTCAGAGTCGCCGCCGCCACCCCTCCACCCGGCCCGGCCTTCTCTTCCCTTCTGAACTTACACATCCATTCGCCGAACGCAACAACGCACATCAGCTGAGCTGCCCCTTCCTTCTCTGCCTGTGTCGCAGAGAAGGAAGGGCCCACTGCAGCTCAGCTGATATGCCTTGCTGCGTTCGGCAAATGGATGTGTAAGTTCAGAAGCGAAGAGAGGGCCCGGGACGGGTGGAGGGGTGGCGGGGGGGGGGAGCGGTGGCGACCTCGGGGGGGGAGGGGAGCGGTGGCGACCTCGCGGGGGGGGGGGGGGGAAGGAAAACCCCAATACCAGCCCGTTTTTACGGGCTCAACGGCTAGTTTACTTTATGTAGCAATACTTTAGTTTGCTGAAATTGATATTGAGCCATTTGAGCTACCAGGTCCCATAAAGAATCCAAAGTAACCTCTGATGATTTCTGTAATGCAAAGGGAAATATATACAACAATTTTCTCCTAGATACTATTATTTCCTTTAACCTTTACTTTGAAATCCTCTTGTTTATTAAAATTCTCTCCCATTATAATGTGGACTTGAGTGTTGAAGATTGTTAATGTACTTTGTACTTTCTTATTCATTTGTTTTATATTGTTTACTTTAAGCAACACTTTCTATTCAAGTGTAAACTCCTTGAAATAATTGTGTATGCATAAAAAAAAGAAAAAAAAAAAGAAGGGAAACCTTCTTTGAGCCTAAGCCCCCAAGTGTTGGCTATTTGTAAGTGGCAATCATGCTTTCTCCCACAACTGGCCAAGCATATGGGTGTTTTGGGCTCTTTCATGTGGAATTAAGTATATACAGTCTATCTTCAGAGAAATTGTCACAGGAGCAACTCAGGGGCTTAGCCACGGGTGGGCCTGGATGGGCCCAGGCCCACCCATCTTCCCTCCAGGCCTGCCCACCCACCCACCATCCCACCATCCTTCGCTGCTCTCGCTGCCTTTTTTCCCGAGGCTCCGGGTATGGCCGTTCGGGAGGCAGCGTTCAGCGTTGCCTACCTGCTGCTCTTAAATAATTCTCCCCAGGCTCCGCTGCATTGGTTTTTCGCCCGTCGCGCAGTGCTGCCATTCTCACAGGCAGCTCCGCTCCCCCCTGCCGCATCCATCCGGCCCTCTTTATGCACTTCCTGTTTACGTAGGGCCAGATGGACGCGGCAGGGGGGAGCGGAGCTGCCTGTGAGAATGGCAGCGCTGTGCAACGGGCGAAAAACCGATGCAGCGGAGCCTGGGGAGAAGAATTATTTCAGAGCAGCAGGTAGGCAATGCTGAACGCTGCCTCCCGGACGGCCGTACCCGGAGCTGCAGGAGAAAAGGCAGCGACAGCAGCAAAGGATGTTGGGTGGGTGGGCGTGAAGGGAAAGTGGCTGAGAGCTGCTGGACATGATGGGAGGGAGAGGAGGAAGGGGCTGGAGAGCTTCTGGACATGGGAGGGAGAGTAGGAAGGGGCTGGAGATCTGCTGGACAAGGGAGGAAGAGGAAGAAGGGACTGGAGGGAAGGGACAGAGCTGCTGGACATGGGAGGGAGAGGAGGAAGGGGCTGGAGAGCTTCTGGACATGGGAGGGAGAGTAGGAAGGGGCTGGAGATCTGCTGGACAAGGGAGGAAGAGGAAGAAGGGACTGGAGCGAAGGGACAGAGCTGCTGGACATGGGAGGGAGAGGAAGAAGGGGCTGGAGATCTGCTGGATGTGGGAGGAAGAGGAAGAAGGGACTGGAGGGAAGGGACAGAGCTGCTGGACATGGGAGGGAGAGGAGAGCTTCTGGACATGGGAGGGAGAGTAGGAAGGAGCTGGAGATCTGCTGGACAAGGGAGGAAGAGGAAGAAGGGACTGGAGGGAAGGGACAGAGCTTCTGGACATGGGAGGAAAAGGAGGAGGGGACTGGATGGAAGGGAGAGAGCTGCTGGATGCGGGAGGAGCATAGGCGCCCTGTATAAGAGGCTTGGAGAGGCTAAGCCTCCCCAGCCAAGCTGTGACCTTTCCTCGCCTGCCTCCTCCTCCACATGTAGCCCCGATGCCAAAACAAAAGCCGCTGCCCCCCCCCCCCCCCCGCTGAGCCCGCCCTCAGCTCCCAGACCTTTCCATTCCTGTCGTGGCCGCCTGGCGTTTAAACCTTTTTAAGTCGCAGCGATGGCTCACCTCCGCTCCAGCCTTTCCCTTCTCGCTTCTCGCTCAGTGTCCCGCCCTCGTTGAAACAGGAAATACCTCCTCAAAGGAAGGCAGGACACTGAGCAAGACGTGAGAAGGGAAAGGCTGGAGTGGAGGTGAGCCGTCACTGGGACTTAAAAAGATTTAACTGCCGTGCGGTCATGGCAGGAACGGAGAGGAGGGCTGTTGAGGAGCTGAGGGCAGGCAGGTGGGGCTGGGGCAAGTCACTGCACAATGGATGGAAGGGGAGGACAATAGGAGGCAAGGAGAATCAGGCTTGGATGGAAGGGGAGGGGAGGGCAGGGAAGAGAGGAGAAATCACTAGACATGGAGGGGAGGACAGGGGCAGAGGAGAAATCACTGGACATGGAGGGGAGGGCAGGGGAGAGAAGAGAAATCACTGGACATAGAGGGGAGGGCAGGGGAGAGGAGAATTGCTGGATTTGGATGGCTGGAGGGGCCAGGGGAGAGGAGATTTGCTAGCTATGGATGGAGGAGAGGGCAGGGGAGAGAGGAGAGTTGCTGGGCATGGATGAAGGGCAGGGGAGAGAGGCTGGACATGGGTGGATGGAGGGGAGAGAAAACTGGAAGGAGATGCACATGGATTGAGGGGAGGGAAGAGAGGAGAAATCTGGACATAGATGGCGTGGAGGGCAGGGAGGAGAAGAGAAATGTTGGACAGGAATGGAGGGAAGGAAAGACAAAAGAAGGAGATGCACATGGAGGGGAAGGGAGAGAGGAGAAATGCTGGACATGGATAGAGGGGAAGAAAGTAGATGCACATGGATGGAGGGGAGTGAGGAGACATGCTGGATATGGATGGAGGGGAGGGAAGACATAGGAAGTAGATGCACATGGATGTAGGGTAGGGGAGTGAGAAGAAATGCTGGATATGGATGGAGGGGAAATTACTGAATTTAAGGGCTGGATCGGAACACTTTGAAGGCAGATGCTGCAACTGGAGGAAGGATAGGGACAGGGCTACAGATGGTAGACAGGACGCATAAGGACACAGGAGGATGGTGGACATGGTGAGAGAAAAATATCAAATGGAAAGAAGACACTGCATAAAACAGAAGACACTGGGACCAAAGCTAATAGAAAAACTAAATGCTCAGACAGCAAAGGCAGAAAACATTTTTTTATTCAGAATTTGTTAATTGGAATATGTCAGCTTTTGGAAATGTGCATCTGTGATATTTTGCATGCAAGTTTCAATTTTTCTAGTATTGCTGCATGCTGAGTCTGACTTCTTGAGGTAACTTTCCAGTTCAGTATTTTGCCTTCATATCTGTTGTGTCATGTGTTTTTCATGCGTGATCAAGGTGCAGTATCCTGCTAGCGTGTAGTATTTGCAGCCCTTTTTGTTTTGGTTTTTTTTTCCACTAGGTTGTGTACTGGTGTTTTAGAGCCCGGTGTAATTACAGTGCTGCCTTTCCACGCATAAGGTTGTAGCTTGTCCTGTCCTTGGAGTTAGTGCTGTTATGGTTTGGTAAGGTTATGAGTGTGTTTTGCACAAGTTTGTGTATAGTTTTGCAGTGGAGAGATTGTGTGTTGGCCTTACTGAGGTGGCACCAAAACATCAGAAAGGGTGTAGAGCCTAATGACACACTACCTCTTGAAGGATCTACATATGGTCATTAATAAAAGGAGCTCATTGTGAACACTATCCACCCTAAAAGGGTGTTTTGTGGCTCTACATGAGAATTGTGATATGATCCCTTGCTTCATATTGTTGACGGTCTGCATTTTCCATAAGGATGGTATATTGGTGTATTAGGGTGTGCCCAGTGTAATATTTATGGTACAGTAAGGTTCTGAGTGTGTTTTTGCACAAATTTGTGCATAGTGTTTTGCAGTTGAGCGATTGTGGTTAGTATATGCTTTGAGCAACCACTTTATTCTTTGTCATATGATACATATCTAATATCTAAATTTAATAAATGGTAGTAATTGTGACTATTTTATTTTTACTTATTTTTTTTCTGTGTGTTAGACAATTATGGATGTGAGCTCCACTCCTGGCCCCACCCTAACCCCGCCCCTTTAGCCTCCCCAAACAGTTGGGCCACCGACCGCCTATGCCTACACAGATGATGTCTTGCTATATCTGTCTAGTCCCCATCAATCAATATCTAACCTCATTGATTTAATTACTCTCTTTTCCCAATTCTCAGGTTATAAAATCAATCAACAAAAGACTGAATTATTACCCCTTAATAAATACACATTCCCTGACATTGATAAATCTTTCAGTTTGGTCTGGGCAATGCCAAAGATTAAGTATCTCAGACTGGATCTATATACTTCACTGTCAGATACTATTCAGTTTAATGCTGACCTAATTCTTAAATCCCTCAAATTGTTGTTACATACCTGGCACCCCTTAAATTTATCTTGGTGGGGTTGTCTTGAAACTATTAAAATGATGGTTTCTCCTAAAATTAATTACACTTTAAATATGCTCCCAATTAATTTTCCTCTCACTTTTTATTCTCAGATAGACAAATTACTGACCTCCTTTTTATGGTCGAACAAACATCGCAGAATTGCTCTCAAAAAACTTAAAAGTACTAAAGACTCAGGAAGTGTTCTGTTCCCTGATTTTCACACTTATCATAAGTCTTTTCTCCGAGGACAAGCAGGCTGCTTGTTCTCACTGATGGGTGACGTCCACGGCAGCCCCTCCAATCAGAATCTTCACTAGCAAAAGCCTTTGCTAGCCCTCGCGCGCCGATGCGCATGCGCGGCCGTCTTCCCGCCCGAAACCGGCTCTTGCCGGACAGTCTTCTTTTGTCCGCGCTCGGTACGGTCGTGTTACGCCGTTGCGCGCCCCTTAAGTTGACCTCGCGCGTCTCTTTTGACTTTTCGCTACAGGAAAAAAAAAAAAAAAAAAGGATTTCGGAAGAAGACCTTTTCAGTCTTTTCCCCCTTTCCTCTTTTTCAGTTTTTGCCACCGGTAAGTTTCTTTTCGTCTTCGGGTAGGCCCTTTTGAGGCCTCTGGTCGAATTTTTTCTCCCCCTCTTTTTGGTGCCTTACGCAATCACGAGTTTTGATCTCGCCAGCGTGATTTTTCCGCCCATGTCATCGAAGTCTCCCAGCGGCTTCAAGAAGTGCACCCAGTGCGCCCGGGTAATCTCGCTCACTGACAGGCACGCGTCGTGTCTTCAGTATCTGGGGGCTGGGCACCACCCGCAGGCCTGTAGTCTGTGCGCCCTTTTACAAAAGCGGACTCAGGTAGCGAGATTGGCCCAGTGGAACGTTTTGTTCTCGGGCTCTTCGTCGGCATCGGCACCGGGAGTATCGAGTGCATCGACGTCGACAGTGTCCAGACCTCCGTCCTTGGCCGCGACTGCATCGAGTACATCGAGGCATCGACCCTCTGCATCGGGGCTGAGACATCGGAAGGCTGCGTCGGCGTCGGTGGTACCGGGACCTCCACTTCTGCTGATGTCGTCGGACGGTGGTGCTTAGACTGGAGTGCAGGTGAGGGCTGTTCATTCCCCTGCTGGTGGTGGTGAGCCTTCGGGTGGGTCTCCCCCTACCCTGAGGGCTCCTGCGGTACAGCCCCCCCCCCCCGAGACCGACCTTCTTCGGCCTTGGCCCCGAGGAAGCGACGGCTGGATTCTACGTCCTCCTCGTCAGTGCCGGGAAGCTCCGGTGACATGCTTCGTTCCAAAAAGTCGAAGAAGCATCGACACCGGTCCCCTTCCCGTATCGGCACCGAGAGCTCTGGGTCGCCGAGGGAGTCGGCACCCAGTAGGCATCGGCACCGAGAGGACCGCTCACCCTCTGTTCAAGAGGTGCCGATGCGCTCCACTATGGACAGCCCGGAACAGCCTCCACGCCCGGAACAGACTCTGACATCGACACCTGCATCGGCTTCCACGTCTTTCTCCACAGCCGCTCTGCACGAGAGTCTCCGGGCCATTCTGCCAGAGATCCTGGGAGAGCTGTTGCGCCCTTCCCCTCCGGTACCGGGGGTGCTTGCGCCACCGGTACCGTCGAGTGAGGCGCTGGCTGGCCCCTTGCCCGGGGTGAGGTCTCCGATATCGATGCCGCGTGCGGTACCGACTGCGGTCGCCTCCCAGGAAGGCTCCCCAACGACGTCGGCGGAGGGAGCTTCGCCGGTGCGGACGCGGGAGTCTACCTCTCGACGCTCACACCGTGGCCGTGGTTCCACGGAGTCGAGCCAGGGCTCGGCTTCAGACACAGGTCTGTGAACTTGTGTCTGATACCGATGGTGAGGCCTCGTGGAAAGCGAGGAGGACATCAGATATTTCTCTGACGAGGAGTCTGAGGGCCTTCCTTCTGATCCCACTCCCTCCCCTGAAAGGCAGCTTTCTCCTCCCGAGAGTCTGTCTTTTGCGGCCTTTGTCCGGGAGATGTCTACGGCCATCCCCTTCCTGGTGGTTGTGGAGGACGAGCCCAGGGCTGAAATGTTTGAGCTCCTGGACTATCCTTCTCCACCTAAGGAAGCGTCCACAGTACCCATGCATCATGTCCTCAAAAAGACATTGCTGGCGAACTGGACCAAGCCATTAAGTAATCCCCACATTCCCAAGAAGATCGAGTCCCAGTACCAGATCCATGGGGACCCAGAGCTGATGCGCACTCAGTTGCCTCACGACTCTGGAGTTGTGGATTTGGCCCTAAAGAAGGCTAAGAGTTCTAGGGAGCATGCTTCGGCGCCCCCGGGCAAGGACTCTAGAACCTTAGACTCCTTTGGGAGGAAGGCCTACCATTCTTCTGTGCTCGTGGCCAAAATCCAGTCCTACCAGCTCTACACGAGCATACATATGTGTAATAATGTGCGGCAGCTGGCGGGCTTGGTGGATAAGCTCCCTCCTCCTGAGCAAGCCAAGCCATTTCAGGAGGTGGTCAGGCAGCTGAAGGCGTGCAGAAAATTCCTGGCCAGAGGGGTGTACGACACCTTTGATGTTGCGTCCAGGGCCGCTGCTCAAGGTGTGGTGATGCGCAGGCTCTCATGGCTGCGTGCCTCCGACCTGGAGAATAGGATCCAGCAGCGGATTGCGGACTTGCCTTGCCGTGCGGATAATATTTTTGGAGAGAAGGTCGAACAGGTGGTAGAGCAGCTCCACCAGCGGGATACCGCTTTCGACAAGTTCTCCCCCCGGCAGCCTTCAGCCTCTACCTCTACAGGTACACATTTTTATAGGGGAAGGAAGACTGTTCCCTACTCTTCTGGTAAGCGTAGGTACAATCCTCCTTCTCAACAGCCTGCGGTCCAGGCTAAGCCCCAGCGCGCTCGCTCTCGTCAGCAGCGTGCGCCTCAGCAAGGCCCCTCGGCTCCCCAGCAAAAGCAAGGGACGAGCTTTTGACTGGCTCCAGCAGAGCATAGCCGACATCCAAGTGTCAGTGCCGGGCGACCTGCCGGTCGGAGGGAGGTTGAAAGTTTTTCACCAAGGTGGCCTCTCATAACCTCCGATCAGTGGGTTCTTCAAATAGTCCGGCAAGGATACACCCTCAATTTGGCCTCCAAACCTCCAAATTGTCCACCGGGAGCTCAGTCTTACAGCTTCCAACACAAGCAGGTACTTGCAGAGGAACTCTCCGCCCTTCTCAGCGCCAATGCGGTCGAGCCCGTGCCATCCGGGCAGGAAGGGCTGGGATTCTATTCCAGGTACTTCCTTGTGGAAAAGAAAACAGGGGGGATGCGTCCCATCCTAGACCTAAGGGCCCTGAACAAATATCTGGTCAAGGAAAAGTTCAGGATGCTTTCCCTGGGCACCCTTCTCCCCATGATTCAGGAAAACGATTGGCTATGCTCTCTGGACTTGAAGGACGCCTACACGCACATCCCGATACTGCCAGCTCACAGACAGTATCTGCGATTTCAGCTGGGCACACATCACTTCCAGTACTGTGTGCTACCCTTTGGGCTCGCCTCTGCGCCCAGAGTGTTCACGAAGTGCTTGGCTGTAGTAGCAGCGGCACTTCGCAGACTGGGGGTGCATGTGTTCCCTTATCTCGACGATTGGCTGGTGAAGAACACATCCGAGGCAGGAGCTCTACAGTCCATGCAGATGACTATTCGCCTCCTGGAGCTACTGGGGTTTGTGATAAATTATCCAAAGTCCCATCTTCTCCCACTGCAGAGACTCGAATTCATAGGAGCTCTGCTGGATTCTCGGACGGCTCGTGCCTATCTCCCAGAGGCGAGAGCCAACAACTTGTTGTCCCTCGTCTCGCGGGTGTGAGCCTCCCAGCAGATCACAGCTCGGCAGATGTTGAGATTGCTGGGCCACATGGCGAAGTTCATGTGACTCCCATGGCCCGCCTTCACATGAGATCTGCTCAATGGACCCTAGCTTCCCAGTGGTTTCAGGCTGCTGGGGATCTAGAAGACGTGATCCACCTGTCCACGAGTTTTCTCAAATCCCTGTATTGGTGGACGATTTGGTCCAATTTGACTCTGGGACGTCCTTTCCAAATTCCTCAGCCACAAAAAGTGCTGACTACGGATGCGTCTCTCCTGGGGTGGGGAGCTCATGTCGATGGGCTTCACACCCAAGGAAGCTGGTCCCTCCAGGAACGCGACCTGCAGATCAATCTCCTGGAGTTACGAGCGGTCTGGAACGCTCTGAAGGTTTTCAGAGATCGGCTGTCCCACCAAATTATCCAAATTCAGACAGACAACCAGGTTGCCATGTATTACATCAACAAGCAGGGGGGCACCGGATCTCGCCCCCTGTGTCAGGAAGCCGTCAGCATGTGGCTCTGGGCTCGCCGCCACGGCATGGTGCTCCAAGCCACATACCTGGCAGGCGTAAACAACATTCTCCGAGGACAAGCAGGCTGCTTGTTCTCACGACTGGGTGACGTCCGCGGCAGCCCCCACCAACCGGAAATAAGCTTCGCGGGACGGTCAGCACGCAGGGCACGCCCACCGCGCATGCGCGGCCGTCTTCCCGCCCGTGCGCGACCGCTCCCGCCAGTTACTTTTTTTCCGCGACTGAGAGAGTTGTGTTTTCCCCTCTCTCTCGTTTCAGCCGCCGGATTTTTTTCGACCGCGTTTACGCGGATCGTCGCTTTTGGCTTGTTCGGCCTCTTCTTCTTCTGCTTTCTCTTTTATTAAAAAAAAAAAAAAAAAAAAGGAATTTTGCGCGTGTGGAGCACGCGCTCCTTCTTTTCCCTCGCTTTCTAGCGGGGACGCCTCGTTGCGGCCTAGTGGCCGCTCGGTCGGTTACAATTTTCGTGGTGTGATTTAGCCACCATTGCCGACTTTGACTTCGCCGACGCGATTTTTCCGTCGATGTCCTCGAAGGTCCCTGAGTGGATTTAAAAGTGTGGTCGCTGCGGCCGGCCGATCTCGCAGACCGACACCCACGCTTGGTGCCTCCAGTGCCTCGGGCCGGAGCACAATCTCAAGTCGTGCGTTTTGTGTCTCGGTCTCCGGAAACGGACTCAGGTTGCGAGGCAAGTTCTGCGGGACCGTCTTTTTGGAACTTGCGCCGGCCCCTCGACGTCGACCTCGACGGCATCCGGTATCGAAGACCGGTTCTTCGGTACCGGTATCGATGCCCCGAGACATCGGCACCGATGGCAGCGACCCCAGGAGAACAGGTCCCGTCGGCCCGCCGGTCCGCCGGCGAGAGTGGGGTAGAGAGACCGCGTGGGCAGTCGGGCCCCGGTCACTCCCTCAACTCGTGAGCCACGGGACGAACCCTGTCGGACCCGGTACCCCGAGACCGAGGGGGATCGACCTCCTCCTCCTCCATGCCCTCCGGCACCGGTGACGTGCACCGGAAAAAAGACAAGAAGCGCCGTCACCGGGAGCCCTCGGTGCACCCTGAAGAGGAGTCGACGCCGAAGCGTCATCGCAGAGAAGGAGAGATCTCCGTCGGTGGTGGAGGTACCGACAGCGTCGGGGTTCCGGCACCTCGGTGCCGTCTCCTGGCCCCCAGCAGCTTCCGGCACCGACACCCTTACCGGCCCCACCGCCTTCCCGGCAGCGGGCCTGGACGAGTGCCTCAGAGCCTCCTTCCGGGGATCCTGGAAGGGCTGATGCGCCAGGCTGTGCCGGCGCCGGGGGTGCTTGCGCCCTCGGCGCCGATGACTTGGGCGCCGGCGAGCTCTAGCCCGGCGCCGGGCAGTCGACACCGCCGCCGCTTGCGTGCCGGTCTCGACAGCCACGCAGGTGGAGTCCCCGTCGACGTCGATGGAGGGAGCTCCGTCCCCGCCGGCGCGGGAGTCCCCGCTCGACGACACCGAGACCTCGGTGCCTCGACGTCGAGCCGGGCCCGGTACCGGACTCAGCTACATGAGCTAATGTCCCGATACCGAGGACGAGGACTCGTGGGGGGAAGAGGAGGACCCGAGATATTTCTCCTCCGAGGAGTCTACGGGCCTTCCCTCGGACCCCACGCCGTCACCGGAGAGGAAGCTCTCACCTCCTGAGAGTCTCTCCTTTGCCTCCTTTGTGCGGGATATGTCTATAAGCATTCCCTTTCCCGTGGTCTCTGTGGAAGAGCCGAGGGCCGAGATGCTCGAGGTCCTCGACTATCCATCACCACCTAGAGAGTCCTCCACGGTACCGCTGCACAATGTCCTGAAGGAGACGCTGCTCCGGAACTGGGTGCGACCACTAACTAATCCCACCATTCCCAAGAAGCAGAGTCCCAGTACAGGATCCACTCTGACCCAGAGCTCATGCGGCCCCAGTTGCCCCATGACTCAGCGGTCGTGGATTCTGCTCTCAAGAGGGCACGGAGTTCGAGGGATACCGCCTCGGCGCCCCCGGGGCGGGAGTCTCGCACTCTGGACTCATTTGGGAGGAAGGCCTACCAATCCTCCATGCTCGTGACCCGCATCCAATCTTACCTGCTCTATATGAGCATCCACATGCGGACCAATGTGCAACAGCTGGCGGACCTGGTCGATAAGCTCCCGCCGGAGCAGTCCAGGCCTTATCAGGAGGTGGTCAGGCAGCTGAAGGCGTGCAGAAAGTTCCTGTCCAGGGGGATTTTTGACACCTGTGACGTGGCATCTCGTGCTGCGGCCCAAGGTATAGTGATGCGCAGGCTCTCATGGCTGCGTGCCTCTGACCTGGACAACCGCACCCAGCAGAGACTGGCTGACGTCCCTTGCCGGGGGGATAACATTTTCGGTGAGAAGGTCGAGCAGATGGTGGACCAACTGCATCAGCGGGAAACCGCTCTCGACAAGCTCTCCCACCGGGCGCCTTCAGCACCCGCCCCCACGGGTGGGCGTTTTTCCCGGGCACGGCAGGCTGCACCCTATTCTTTTGCAAAGCGTAGGTACAACCAGCCGGCCCGAAGGCCTCGTCAGGCACAGGGACAGCCCCAGCGCGCTCGTTCTCGTCAACAGCGTGCGCCTAAGCAGCCCCCTGCGCCTCCACAGCAAAAGCCGGGGACGGGCTTTTGACTGGATCCACGGGAACATAGCCGCCCTACAAGTGTCCGTACCGGACGATCTGCCAGTCGGAGGGAGGTTAAAATTTTTTCACCAAAGGTGGCCTCTCATAACCTCCGACCAGTGGGTTCTCCAAATAGTGCGGTGCGGATACGCCCTGAATTTGGCCTCCCTGCCTCCAAATTGTCCTCCGGGAGCTCAGTCTTTCAGCTCCCATCACAAGCAGGTACTTGCAGAGGAACTCTCCGCCCTTCTCAGCGCCAATGCGGTCGAGCCCGTACCACCGGGCAGGAAGGGCAGGGATTCTATCCAGGTACTTCCTTGTGGAAAAGAAAACAGGGGGGATGCGTCCCATCCTAGACCTGAGAGGCCTGAACAAATTCCTGGTCAAAGAAAGTTCAGGATGCTTTCCTTGGGCACCCTTCTGCAATGATTCAGAAAAACGATTGGCTATGTTCCCTGGATTTAAAGGACGCATATACTCACATACCGATACTGCCAGCTCACAGACAGTATCTCAGATTCCGTCTGGGCGCACGCCACTTTCAGTATTGTGTGCTGCCCTTTGGGCTCGCCTCTGCCCCACGAGTGTTTACCAAGTGCCTCGTGGTGGTAGCGGCCTATCTACGCAAGCTGGGAGTGCACGTGTTCCCATATCTCGACGATTGGCTGGTCAAGAACACCTCGGAGGCAGGAGCCCTCCGGTCCATGCAGTGCACTATCCAACTTCTGGAGCTGCTGGGGTTTGTGATAAATTACCCAAAGTCCCATCTCCAGCCAACTCAGTCTCTGGAATTCATAGGAGCGCTGCTGAATTCCCAGACAGCTCAGGCCTACCTTCCCGAAGCGAGGGCCACCAATCTCTTGACCCTGGCTTCGCAGACCAGAGCGTCTCAGCAGATCACAGCTCGGCAGATGTTGAGACTTCTGGGTCATATGGCCTCCACAGTTCATGTGACTCCCATGGCTCGTCTTCACATGAGATCTGCTCAATGGACCCTAGCTTCCCAGTGGTTCCAGGCCACCGGGAATCTAGAAGATGTCATCCGCCTCTCCACCAGTTGCCGCACTTCACTGCTCTGGTGGACCATCCGGACCAATTTGACCCTGGGACGCCCATTCCAAATTCCGCAGCCCACGAAAGTGCTGACGACGGATGCATCTCGCCTGGGGTGGGGAGCCCATGTCGATGGGCTCCACACTCAGGGTCTGTGGTCCCTCCAGGAAAAGGATCTGCAGATCAACCTCCTGGAGCTCCGAGCGATCTGGAACGCACTGAAGGCTTTCAGAGATCGGCTGTCCTGTCAAATTATCCAAATTCGGACAGACAATCAGGTTGCAATGTATTACGTCAACAAGCAGGGGGGCACCGGATCTCGCCCCCTGTGCCAGGAGGCCGTCGGGATGTGGCGTTGGGCGTGTCGGTTCGGCATGCTCCTCCAAGCCACGTACCTGGCAGGCGTAAACAACAGTCTGGCCGACAGACTGAGCAGAGTCATGCAACCGCACGAGTGGTCGCTCCATGCCAGAGTGGTACGCAAGATCTTCCGAGCGTGGGGCACCCCCTCGGTGACCTTTTCGCCTCTCAGACCAACCACAAGCTGCCTCTGTTCTGTTCCAGACTTCAGGCACACGGCAGGCTAGCGTCGGATGCCTTTCTCCTCCATTGGGGGACCGGCCCTCCTGTATGCTTATCCTCCCATACCTTGGTGGGGAAGACCTTACTGAAGCTCAAGCAAGACCGCGGCACCATGATTCTGATCGCGCCCTTTTGGCCCCGTCAGATCTGGTTCCCTCTTCTTCTGGAGTTGTCCTCCGAAGAACCGTGGAGATTGGAGTGTTTTCCGACTCTCATTTCGCAGAACGACGGAGCGTTGCTGCACCCCAACCTTCAGTCTCTGGCTCTCACGGCCTGGATGTTGAGGGCGTAGACTTCACTGCGTTGGGTCTGTCTGAGGGTGTCTCCCGGGTCTTGCTTGCCTCTAGGAAGGATTCCACTAAAAAGAGTTACTTTTTCAAGTGGAGGAGGTTTGTCGCGTGGTGTGAGAGCATGGCCCTAGAACCTCGTTCTTGCCCTGCACAGAACCTGCTTGAATACCTTCTGCACTTATCAGAGTCTGGCCTCAAGACCAACTCAGTAAGGAATCACCTTAGTGCGATTAGTGCTTACCATTATCGTGTGGAAGGAAAAGCCATCTCTGGAGAGCCTTTAGTCGTTCGATTCATGAGAGGCTTGCTTTTGTCAAAGCCCCCTATCAAGCCTCCTGCTGTGTCATGGGATCTCAACGTCGTCCTCACCCAGCTGATGAAACCTCCTTTGAGCCACTGAATACCTGCCATCTGAAGTACTTGACCTGGAAGGTCATTTCTTGGTGGCAGTTACTTCAGCTCGTAGGGTCAGTGAGCTTCAAGCCCTAGTAGCTCATGCTCCATATACCAAATTTCATCACAACAGAGTAGTGCTCCGCACCCACCCAAAGTTCCTGCCGAAGGTGGTGTCGGAGTTCCATCTTAACCAGTCAATTGTCTTGCCAACATTCTTCCCCAGGCCGCATACCCGCCCTGCTGAACGTCAGTTGCACACATTGGACTGCAAGAGAGCATTGGCCTTCTACTTGGAGCGGACACAGCCCAACAGACAGTCCGCCCAATTGTTTGTTTCTTTCGACCCTAACAGGCTAGGGGTCGCTGTCGGGAAACGCACCATCTCTAATTGGCTAGCAGATTGCATTTCCTTCACTTACGCCCAGGCTGGGCTGACTCT
The DNA here is from genome assembly GCF_901765095.1 of Microcaecilia unicolor. Lineage (NCBI taxonomy): Eukaryota > Metazoa > Chordata > Amphibia > Gymnophiona > Siphonopidae > Microcaecilia > Microcaecilia unicolor. The sequence goes on from NC_044034.1 coordinate 289,286,829, forward strand.
TGAGGGTCATGTCACGGCTCATAGTGTCAGAGCCATGGCAGCGTCAGTGGCCCACTTGAAGTCAGCCACTATTGAAGAGATCTGCAAGGCTGCGACGTGGTCATCTGTCCACACATTCACATCTCATTACTGCCTCCAGCAGGATACCCGACGCGACAGTCGGTTCGGGCAGTCGGTGCTGCAGAATCTGTTTGGGGTGTAAATCCAACTCCACCCTCCAGGACCCGAATTTATTCTGGTCAGGCTGCACTCTCAGTTAGTTGTTCTTCGTAGGTCAATTTCTGTTATACCCTCGCCGTTGCGAGGTTCAATTGACCTGGGTTCTTGTTTTGAGTGAGCCTGAGAGCTAGGGATACCCCAGTCGTGAGAACAAGCAGCCTGCTTGTCCTCGGAGAAAGGGTATGATACATACCTGTAGCAGTTGTTCTCCGAGGACAGCAGGCTGATTGTTCTCACCTTCCCTCCCTCCTCCCCTTTGGAGTTGTGTGTTTCATATTTTTTGCTAGTCATTCAACTGGCGGGAGCGGTCGCGCACGGGCGGGAAGACGGCCGCGCATGCGCGGTGGGCGTGCCCTGCGTGCTGACCGTCCCGCGAAGCTTATTTCCGGTTGGTGGGGGCTGCCGCGGACGTCACCCAGTCGTGAGAACAATCAGCCTGCTGTCCTCGGAGAACAACTGCTACAGGTATGTATCATACCCTGTCTGGCTGACAGGTTGAGCAGGATCATGCAACCTCACGAGTGGTCGCTCAACTCCCGAGTGGTGCGCCAGATCTTCCAAGTGTGGGGCACCCCCTTGGTAGATCTCGTCGCATCTCGAGCCAACCACAAGGTCCCTCAGTTCTGTTCCAGGCTTCAGGCCCACGGCAGACTGGCATCGGATGCCTTCCTCCTGGACTGGGGGGAGGGTCTGCTGTATGCTTATCCTCCCATACCTCTGGTGGGGAAGACTTTGTTGAAACTCAAGCAAGACCGAGGCACCATGATTCTGATTGCTCCCTTTTGGCCGCGTCAGATCTGGTTCCCTCTTCTTCTGGAGTTATCCTCCGAAGAACTGTGGAGATTGGAATGTTTTCCGACCCTCATCACACAGAACGAAGGGGCGCTTCTGCATCCCAGCCTCCAGTCCCTGGCTCTCATGGCCTGGATGTTGAGAGCGTAGACATTGCCTCTTTGGGTCTGTCAGAGGGTGTCTCCTGCATCTTGCTTGCGTCCAGGAAAGATTCCACTAAGAGGAGTTACTTCTTTCTATGGAGGAGGTTTGCCGTCTGGTGTGACAGCAAGGCCCTAGATCCTCGCTCTTGTCCTACACAGACCCTGCTTGAATACCTTCTGCACTTGTCTGAGTCTGGTCTCAAGACCAACTCTGTAAGGGTTCACCTTAGCGCAATCAGTGCATACCATTACCGTGTGGAAGGTAAGCCGATCTCAGGACAGCCTTTAGTTGTTCGCTTCATGAGAGGTTTGCTTTTGTCAAAGCCCCCTGTCAAACCTCCTACAGTGTCATGGGATCTCAATGTCGTTCTCACCCAGCTGATGAAACCTCCTTTTGAGCCACTGAACTCCTACCATCTGAAGTACTTGACCTGGAAGGTCATTTTCTTGGTGGCAGTTACTTCAGCTCGTAGAGTCAGTGAGCTGCAGGCCTTGGTAGCCCAGGCCCCTTACACCAAATTTCATCATAACAGAGTAGTCCTCCGCACTCACCCTAAGTTCTTGCCAAAGGTTGTGTCGGAGTTCCATCTGAACCAGTCAATTGTCTTGCCAACATTCTTTCCCCGTCCTCATTCCTGCCCTGCTGAACGTCAGCTGCACACATTGGACTGCAAAAGAGCATTGGCCTTCTATCTGGAGCGGACACAGCCCAACAGACAGTCCGCCCAATTGTTTGTTTCTTTTGATCCCAACAGGAGGGGAGTGGCTGTGGGGAAACGCACCATATCCAATTGGCTAGCAGATTGCATTTCCTTCACTTACACCCAGGCTGGGCTAGATCTTGAGGGTCATGTCACGGCTCATAATGTTAGAGCCATGGCAGCGTCGGTAGCCCACTTGAAGTCAGCCACTATTGTAGAGATTTGCAAAGCTGCGACGTGGTCTTCTGTCCACACATTCATATCTCATTACTGCCTGCAGCAGGATACCCGACGCGACAGTCGGTTCGGGCAGTCAGTGCTTCAGAATCTGTTCGGGGTTTAGAATCCAACTCCACCCCCCTAGGCCCATGTTTTTTCTGTTCCAGGCTACACTCTCAGTTAGTTGGAAAAATTGTTAGGTCAATCTCAGTTATGTCCTCGCCGTTGCGAGGTCCCATTGATCATGTTTGTTGTTTTGAGTGAGCCTGGGGGCTAGGGATACCCCATCAGTGAGAACAAGCAGCCTGCTTGTCCTCGGAGAAAGCGAATGCTACGTACCTGTAGAAGGTATTCTCCGAGGACAGCAGGCTGATTGTTCTCACAAACCCGCCCTCCTCCCCTTTTGGAGTTGTGTCTTCCCTTCTCTTTGTCTTGCTACATATGAGACTGGCCGGCACGAGCCAGTTTCGGGCGGGAAGATGGCCGCGCATGCGCGGTGCACATCGGCGCGCGAGGGCTAGCAAAGGCTTTTGCTAGTGAAGATTCCGATTGGAGGGGCTGCCGTGGACGTCACCCATCAGTGAGAACAATCAGCCTGCTGTCCTCGGAGAATACCTTCTACAGGTATGTAGCATTCGCTTTATTTCTCATCAAGGATGTAATTGGTTTTATCATAAATCTGATTATAAACCTATATGGTTGCTTTTTGAAGAAGCTATGGTATACCCACTTCGTTTGTCTTTTTTGCTCTCATCTACCTCACTTCCATCTCATAAAATAGATGATATAATAATTTCCAAGATTAAATGCATGATAAAATTGGATGTTATATCTTGTCTTTTCATATGTCACTATGGTATAACCCTCATATATTAGTAAATAAGGTTCCTTTCTTTTGGAAGGAATGGATAGATAAAGGTATCTTAAGTACATAAGTAATGCCACACTGGGAAAAGACCAAGGGTCCATCAAGCCCAGCATCCTGTCCACGACAGCAGCCAATCCATGCCAAGGGCACCTGGCAAGCTTCCCAAATGTACAAACATTCTATACATGTTATTTCTGGAATTGTGGATTTTTCCCAAGTCCATTTAGTAGTGGTTTATGGACTTGTCCTTTAGGAAACCGTCTAACCCCTTTTTAAACTCTGTCAAGCTAACAGCCTTCACCACGTTCTCCAGCAACGAATTCCAGAGTTTAATTATACGTTGGGTGAAGAAACATTTTCTCCGATTTGTTTTAAATTTACTACAGTGTAGTTTTATCGCATGCCCCCTAGTTCTAGTATTTTTGGAAAGGGTGAACAGACGCTTCACATCTACCTGTTCCACTCCACTCATTATTTTATATACTTCTATCATGTCTCCCCTCAGCCATCTCCTCTCCAAGCTGAAAAGCCCTAGCCTCCTTAGTCTTTCTTCATAGGGAAGTCATCCCATCCCCGCTATCATTTTAGTCGCCCTTCGCTGCACCTTTTCCAATTCTGCTATATCTTTCTTGAGATGCGGCGACCAGAATTAAACTCAATACTCAAGTTGCGGTCGCACCATGGAGCGATATAACGGCATTATGACATCCTCACACCTGTTTTCCATACCTTTTCTAATAATACCCAACATTCTATTCACTTTCCTAGCCGCAGCAGTACATTGAGCAGAAGGTTTCAGTGTATTATCGACGACGACGACACCCAGATCCCTTTCTTGGTCCGTAACTCCTAATGTGGAACCTTGCATGACGTAGCTATAATTCGGGTTCTTTTTTCCCACATGCATCACCTTGCACTTGCTCACATTAAACGTCATCTGCCATTTAGCCGCCCAGTCTCCCAGTCTCGTAAGGTCCTTCTGTAATTTTTCACAATCCTGTCGCAAGTTAACGACTTTGAATAACTTTACCTCGCCAGTTACTCCCATCTCTAAATCATTTATAAATATATTAAAAAGCAGCGGTCCTAGCACAGACCCCTGAGGAACCCCACTAACTACCCTTCTCCATTGTGAATACTGCCCATTTAACCCCACTCTCTGTTTCCTATCCTTCAATCAGTTTTTAATCCACAATAGGACATTTTCTCCTGTCCCATGACCCTCCAATTTCCTCTGCAGCCTTTCATGAGGTACCTTGTCAAATACCTTTCGAAAATCCAGATACACAATATCAACCGGCTCCCCTTTGTCCACATGTTTGTTTACTCCTTCAAAGAATTGAAGTAAATTGGTCAGGCAAGATTTCCCCACACAAAAGCCGTGCTGACTTGGTCTCAGTAATCCATGTCCTTGGATGAGATCTGTAATTTTGTTTTTAATAATAGCCTCTACCATTTTCCCTGGCACTGACGTCAGACTCACCGGTCTATAATTTCCAGGATCTCCCCTGGAACCTTTTTAAAAAATCAGCGTTATATTAGCCACCCTCCAATCTTCCAGTACCATGCTCGATTTTAAGGATAAATTGCATATCACTAGCAGTAGCTCCACAAGCTCATTTTTCAGTTCTATCAGTACTCTAAGATGAATACCATCAGGTCCAGGAGATTTGCTACTCTTCAGTTTGCTGAACTGCCCCATTACATCCTCCAGGTTTACCGTGAAATCAGTAAGTTTCTCCAATTCGTCTGCTTGAAATACCATTTCCGACACTGGTATCCCACCCAAATCTTCCTCAGTGAAGACCAAAGCAAAGAATTCATTCAATCTCTCCGCTACGTCATTGTCTTCCTTGATCGCCCCTTTTACCCCTCGGTCATCCAGCGGCCCAACCGATTCTTTTGCTGGCTTCCTGCTTTTAATATACTGAAAATTTTTTTATTATATTTTTTTGCCTCTAATGCTATCGTTTTTTCGTAATCCCTCTTGGCCTTCTTTATCTGCGCCTTGCATTTGCTTTGACACTCCTTATGCTGCTTCTTGTTATTTTCAGACAGTTCCTTCTTCCATTTTCTGAAGGCGTTTCTTTTAGCCCTAATAGCTTCCTTCACCTCACTTTTCAACCACGCCGGCTGTCTTTTGGGCTTCCGTCTTTCTTTTCTAATTTGCGGAATATGTTTGGCCTGGGCCTCCAGGATGGTATTTTTGAACAGCGTCCATGCCTGTTGTACAGTTTTTACCCTCTCAGATGCCCCCCTAAGTTTTTTTTTTTTACTCTCTCTCTTGACTCTCTCAGATATTGTAAATGAAGACACAAGTATTCGGTCTTTTTCAGAAATTATGGAACAATTCTCTTTGCCATACTCTATGTGCTTTAAATGGTTACAACTATCTCACTGACGCATCAATTACCCTCATTGTTTTCTAATGCACAAACACTGATTCTAAATGGTCACATGACATCTTGTATCTATCAACTTTTTATTAAAAGTGCATACAATTTCAATCTAGTTCTTCAAAACAGTTGGCAAATGGACATTGGATATGCTGTAGATGATGAAGCATGGACTCATTTTTGGACAAAAGTAGTGAAACCTCTTTCCTCCACTTCTATGTTACAATCAATGTTCTTTTTGTATCATAAAACCAATTGGACACCCTGTAAACTTGCTGCTATGTGGCTTCAATCTTCTGATAAATGCTGGCACTGTTCCCAGCATGTCGGTACCTTGCTTCATATGCTTTTTGAATGTGACCTAGTCTCTAAATTTTGGAAAGTAATATGGTGCATCATTCAACAGATCTTGTCAATTGATTGTGACCTTTCATCCTCCATAGTAATTTTCAAGTCTTCTTCTAAACAACTGAATTTATCAGCTCCACAGGCAAAATCATTGGACGTTTTGCTTACTATTGCTCAGAAGCATATACTACAAAACTGGAAATCTGCTCACTTATTAAATGTCCATTCTGGTGGAACACAGTTCTACAACATCAAAAATTTGAATATACAATGGCAGAAAAATTTTGGACAACTTTCTCTAAGAAAAAGGTTTGGACTCCTGTGGAACATTATCTTCAATCTCTTCAGACTGCATTATAGCCCAATCGTTATCTGGTTGTATCAAATTTTTTATATGCCTCTTATGATGTTAAGAGCATTCTGGCATGCTGACACTGTATTTTCTCCCTTCTCCTTTCTTGTTTAGATTTTCCTTGTCTCTTGGTTTTTTTTGTATGTTTGGAAAAAAATTCAATAAAATATATTGGGGGAAAAAAAGCAAGAGAAACACAAAACAAAAGGCAAATAAGCGGCACTGCAATAATGTAAGAAAAGAGAGGACAATAAGCAGCCTAGCTGCACATCCTATCACTAGCTAAAGCAAAAGAAAACCTTAAGCATACGATACTGGCAAAAAGTAAAACAGCCTAGGTGTACAAGAGAAGCAAACATAAGAGCACAAGAGACTAGTCAAAGGCCCACCCTGGCAGGCAACAGAAAACAGTAGCACTTATCTGGAAGCAGAGAGACTGCTGGCAGTCAGACAAAGGTTCATTCTGTCAGGACTCTCATGTAAGCCATGGGTCCTCCGCGGCAAGCTCTCTCAGAATCAGGAGATGAGCAGCAGAAAAGCAAAAGAACTCAAAATAGTCTCTTGTAGAAACAAACAGTCTCTGAAGTACTTGAGCTGAGTGCTCCCAAGGCAAGCAAATCAATAACAGTCTCTGAAGTATCTGAGCCGACTGCTCCCAAGGCACACAAATCAATAACAATCTCTGAAGTACCTAAGCCGACTGCTCCCAAGGCAAACAAATCAATAACAGTCTCTGAAGTACCTGAGCCAACTGCTCCCAAGGCAAACAAATCAATAACAGTCTCTGAAGTACCTGAGCCGACTGCTCCCAAGGCTTGGAAGCAGGTTTCACTGGAACTAGGGTTACCATATGGCTCCAGAAAAAGGAGGACACATTGATCCAGTACGGGTTTTGCTTCCATTGAAAACAGTGGAAGTAAAACCCAGACTGGCTCAATCTGTCCTCCTTTTTCTGGAGCCATATGGTAACCCTAACTGGAACAGATCAAGAAGGAGAAAGCTGCAGCAATGCTTCAGGCCACGGCCTGACAATGAAACAGCTGATGGAACTAGCAGAGCCTCAGGCAGGTCTGAGCTCAATTAGGGATCACTGCCAGAACACTGAGTGCACACAGAACCCAGCTTAAGAAAGCTCAGCACTGATGACATCACCAGCTTGGCTTTCACCACACTACAGTGACCCCACAGGTCACAAGCTAGAACTGCAGGTAACTCTAATGGGTCTAGATAGAACAGGGCACTGACGAGCAAGGCACAGATGTCTACGACCGTGACAATTCTACCTTGTTTCTTGCAATCCACAAAACAAAAGGAGCAAGTTCCCATATGCCATCTTTTTCTTTTGATCTAGGCACAGGAAAAAAAAAGATTTAAAATACTCCCAGGTTTCAACCTAATTCATGTTTAATGTGTGGTATAAATGTCATAAATAAATAAATAGAAACTCTGAATGTTGAGCACCTGATTCTTATGTCTGTTTTAGTGGCCCTTTACTAGGAGAAAAAAAAATCTCAGCATGAATATAACACGTGCTAAAGTGTCCCTATAACTAGCCCCTCCAAATGACACACTGATTACGATTTATAACAAATCACTACTCAACCTATGTAAAGTTATTCCGTTATTGTACTACCTCTGTGTACATCCGTATGCTGCACAAGCCAGCATGTTTGAAAGAATAAGTGAGATTAAATACAAACGCTACCAAGAATAAAGAGCGACAACGTGGATGCAGCACCTTATAGATTTGCTTACTTTGTTTTGAGAGTACGGCAATGATGGCTGTGCAGGGAAGGGGAAACTGAGACTGACCTAATTGGTTTCAATGTTTTGACGTCACTTGGTCTCCTGTCTATTAATCCTCCTTGGTTTCAAGCCTCTTTCCTGAAGTCATGACATCATCAGTGAAGGATCTTATAAGGAATGTGAGGACATTCAAACAGGGCCTTTGCAACTTCAAAGGTCTCCAGGTTTTCCTGTGTGCTTGTTTAGCACTTCTGCCATGTTTCTTGCTTGTTTGCTAGTATGCTGTGTAGCATTTCTGCCTTGTTTCTTGTTTGCTTGCTAGTGTGCTTGTGTAGCACTTCTGCCTTGGTTCTTATTTGCCTGCTAGTGTGCTTGTGTAGCACTTCTGCCTTGGTTCTTGTTTGTTTGCTAGTGTGCTTGTGTAGCACTTCTGCCTTGGTTCTGATTTGCCTGCTAGTGTGCTTGTGTAGCACTTCTACCTAGGGTTCTTGTTTGTTTGCTAGTGTGCTTGTGTAGTGTGACTTCAGGGCAGCTTGTTTCTGTGGGCTTACCTTTAGCTTTGTGATATCTATGTGCCTTCACTTTTGCCTCTTGCCATTGTGCTTGGGTTCCAGTGTGGCCTTGTGGCCCATTTGAATGTCTTTCTTATAGCTTTACTTGGCTTTGTTCCTGTGTACCCTGTTGCTGCCTATCCAAGCTCTGCTCCTGTGTACCCTGTGACGGCCTAGCCAAGTGCTGTTTCTTTGTATTTGCCTGTGTGCTTATTACACTTCTTGTCTGTTCTTGCCTATGTGCATTTGCACTTCTAGTCTTTTCCAATCCTGCCTGACCAGTCTAGTTTTCCAGTTTCAGTCCTTGTTTGGGTGGTTCGCCTGCTGCTGACATTCACCGGCAGCTGCCCAAGAGTTCACTTTGTGACACACAGTTTTGTAAAGTCTGTAATCTTTTAATCTGAGAGAGAGGAAGATCAGCATTAATGGAATTGCAATAGACTAATCTGGTGATAAGAAAAGTGTGAATAGCTGTGTGGAGGGCCTCAAAGGACAGGGTAGCACAAAGTGATCTAAGAAACCATAATATTTCAAAATCATATTTAATTACCTCTGAGATTTGTTTCACAAATGTTAACTGGGAGTCAAACGATATCAGAGGAATTGGTGTAGTCTGTTACGGAGCAATTCTGTAACTGAGTGTCTCCAGTTAATACCTGGAGAACACACAGTAGAAGCCTATTCTATAAAGAAACTTAGGCGCTTAAGTTCCAGTATAGAACATTAATGTAACCAGTTATCAACTTGCCTAAAATTTAGGTACTCGCATGTGAATCAGCTATAGAGGCAAGGACATGCATAACATACCTACTGTGTATGCACCCCTTACAAATATGTGCTATGTAACTTAAATGGGTATTTGCAGAATATTGCTTAGCAGGGGTCCAATTTTAGCTCAGGCCCGCCCACCCAAGCGCACACACTGTGCAGCAGCCTAGCGACCACCGCAGAAACAGCACCCGCTCGCTCTGGCTCAGCTGAGCTGATCTCTCCAGGGCAGGCTCCAGCCCGATTTCGGCCCGCCCACCCAAGCGGCAAGCACAAACACTGCAGCAGCGTACCACGTCGTGTGGTCGCGGACACCCGCTCAGGGCCCATGGGTGTAGACTGGGGGGGGCGAGATGACGACGACTTACCCGAAGTCGCTTTGGCGAACTGGCGGGCGGGGCGCCAGTAGTAAAAGCAGCAAGCAGGCACGCTCGTCTCCGTCTGCTTCCCTGCCCTCTCTGCGTCCCGCCTTCCTCTGATGTCATTTCCTTTCGGGCGGGCGGGACGCTGAGAGGGCAGGGAAGCAGACGGAGACGAGCATGCCTGCTTGCTGCTTTTACAACCCCCGCTCACTCACCCGCCTGTTCGCCGCTGGAGTGGAAGTGCTGGCTCCTATCTAGCCCACTGTAAGGAAGAAAGCCATTTGATAAACCTCTGTTTCCACTCCCCCACGCAGCCGTCGCCTTTCACTCAAAACACATCAAACCTGTGAGCTGCTGTGTCCACGTTGCTGTTCTTTATTGTTGGTCTGTCTTGGGGGAGACGGATAGAATGAGCCTCAGCCTGGCCCTGCCCTGTGGAAACGTGGGAATTGGAAAGGTTTGAGTCCGAGATCATTCGCGTCGAGACTTGAGTTCCTGCTAGTGCCAGCCCAGCCCCAGCCCAGCAGGCAATAAAATTGTAAATGCTTTTTTTTTTTTTTAATCAGGGAACTTATATCTGTTTGACTTTTAAAATGGGACATATATTGCTGTTGTATATATTCACTGCTGCCTTTTTAAAGGTATTGTTATTCATATTTGTGTGTTCATAATTGGTGGTGTTAAGGTTTGCTATATAGGCTCTAAGAAGCATCATATTACTTCACAAAGAATCTGGCAGGGAAGGGATTTTGACAATGTTGCTATTACTGAGGTCCTACCAGAATTTTAATACACTTTTTTTTTCAATGGAAAACTGTAAGAGAAAACATTTTAGCTGTGGACTATGATAGATCTGCTAAATATTTTTAGGCCAATTTAGAAAAGGTGGTTTTAACACAGTTTAATCAGGCATTTACATTTGTTATAAAGCAAAGTTTGACGGATACGTGCCATTGTTATACTTATTTTGCAGGATACTGTGATGTTAGGATGTTTGCCATTGTAGTAGACTTATGTCTGGTCAGGTTTAAGTTCTGTTTGTCTAGTAATTGCCTAAATTGTGGGATAGTGCAGGATAGAAAATTTTAAAATGGTGGTGTTCCATAAAGTATGTATGCAGTTTATGTTGACACAGGACAACTGTTGGGCAGATTATTTAGTTAGAAATCCTTCATCAAGTGCACTCTAAGGCATTATTTTGTAATATCCCATGAAACACTACTCGTACCTGTATACATAGTGCCCACCCATATTAGCTCTGGGCCCACCCAAAATGTCAGGTCTGGCTACGCCACTGGTGCTTAGGTGCCATATTAGCATTTATGTACGTAAGGGTACACATACACATAGAAATGTTAGTATTCTAAACTTTTTATGTGCATAACATTTGTGTCAATGTGAGTACCTAGGTCTGGGATGCAAGAGTTCAGGCCTTGAGTGCCACTAACAGGCCAGGTTTTCAGGATATCTGTAATGAATATGCATGAGAGAGATCTGCATAAATACTACCTCCATTGTATGCAGATCTATCTCATGCATATTCTTTATAATATATTACCATATCTATGGATTATCTCATAATTATTTGTTATATATAACAAAACATATTAAAAACTGTTAAATCTGAAATCACATGCAATCATCCCATCTGCGTAAACAAATTGCACTAATACAGATACATCTTGAAACCCACATAGCATCCACAGCATACTAATCAAGGCATTAGAAAAAGTCTGATCCAACAGTAATGTACTTATCCCAACAATGTTCCGAACAATCTGTCTTGAAAAGTTCAGATTAACTCACACCACGATACTGAGATGTAATGATCAAATGTCCAAACACAGCTCCATGGTTATTATATGGATTGGATAAATCAGCTTTGCAGAACACAATTCCAAAATCCCAGGTTTGGTTAAGTGCCATGCTGATCTACGTGAAGGTGAAGTAGCCAGTAATGACCAAACTAAAGCTCGTTTCTGCACGGTCTGTGTTTCGCTCCACTAAGCATCATCAGGGGTTGGACATATAGATACAAAATAACAGTTTTTAATATGTTTTGTTATATATAATAAATAGCTGTGAAATAATTCATAGTTGTGGTAATATATAACATTAATTGTATGTTACAACTATATTGAAATGTATTTACCCATATTTTGTGCATGTGTTATGCATATTCTTTAGGGATATCCTGACAACCTGGCCTGTTTGTGGCATTTGATGCCTGAACTGCATTCCTGGTCTAGATTATAGAATTGCCCTTTTCCTTAGCGTCAGCAGCAAATGAATCCAGAGACCTGTGGGTTGTGTCCATCTACCAGCAAGTGGAGATAGAGAGCACTGAACTGAAGTGACTTATAGGATGGGAAGCTCCCTGGTCAGTCAGTATTCTCTATCTCAAAAAGATGGATGGATGGTCTCTCACAAACCCCTTGTCACATCTGTTGGCAACTCCTGTTCTGGGTCTCTTAGTTCAGTAGAACTCTGGGGTGTGTGGCTGAGTGGTGCCACATTTAGGGGATACATCTGGTCACCCCAGGTCCTTCCCCCACCCTGTTCCCCTCTCTAGCCCCTCTTCGTTCTTCTTTCGCAGGTTTTTTCTACCTTTTTGTGGATAAAGGTGTGAGCATTTTAGGTCAGCCCTCAAGGACTCCTATACTGGTGCTCCCAGTATCAGGGCTGAGTAAGGAGAGGATTGCTGTGTGACTCCAATGGTCCTGGGACAGCAGGTGGGTCTCCCAAAGACACCCAGGAATGAGGTATATTTCCATTATTCCTGAGCATCTTCCCACAGCTGCAGTTTTATTTTCTTTCTTGCGGGAAGAGTGCACAGTGGTTTCTTGCTGCTCCCGCTGTGGGATGTGGCAAGCAGCACTGGGTCTGGTTCCTACCAGCTGTGTGGCTCTTTATGGCATATAAGGCCGCATTTGGGGATACTGCATGGGAAATTCATATTTATGGTGTTTGACAGATTTTCGCGGCCATTTTGGTGTGCACAAGTCGGGGATGTTATCTCCCCCCTCTCTCGTTCTGTGTTGTTCTTCTGCGCTTTTACTGTCTCAGGGGTTCATGGGAGGGGAAGATGTCTGCTTCATTTTCCTTGGGTTTCTTTGGTTCCTGCACATCATTCTTACCCCCCAAAAAGGCAAAAACAAAAGCCTAAAAACAAACCCCGCCAGGTCTCTGATGGTGCTTGTTTCTTTTGGTCAAGTGATCCTTCTGAGTGGATGTCTGATTCCTAGCCTTTTTCTTTGGTCCTTTCCTTGGAGTGGAGTTAGGTTCAGTGGACCCGATGGGGGTTATTGCCCCCTCTTCCCCCCACTGCCTTCAAGGGGTTTGGTTGGGGGTCGATGATTGCATGCTACCCCCGCCATCTGCAGCAGTGAGCACCACATTCTTTGGACAGGCGGTGGGCCTTCCTTGACAGTTCCTCAGTGAGGCATGCTAGGTCACTGCCTCATACCTTTCCTAGGTACACAGCGGTAAGGGCAACCTGCTTGGGACAGTGGCTTCGCGACAGGTTTGTCGCATATTTCGTCCATCTTCACGCTTAGGCTGGGACAATGATGTCAGCATTGAGGGGCAGTGGTCACCACAGGCTGCGCTGCCTGTGATTTGGTCAGCTTTATCTTCAGTGCATGGGTTTTGTACCTAGGCCCCATGTATGTGTACATCAGAGCGCCATGTGAGTAGAGTGCCCTGTTGGGGCCTATTTAGATTTTTCACCCATGTCCGTACCTAGAATGGAACCCCTGAGTTGCCTAGAGTTGGAAGATATTGGTGGCCTCAGGCCATGCTTCTGTGATGAGGAGGCCCCTGGTATGTGAGCCAGGACACAGCTGCAGGGCAGTGCGCCTTGTGGGTGGAGTGCCCTGTTGGGGACTCTTTTGGTTTCCATATTTTGGGGGATTTTTTTCTTTGGGAGCTTTGAGTCCCTTTGCTTTTTGCCTTTCTCAGAGGGCAGTAAAAAAAAAACCAAAACAATAAAAAAGAAAACAGTACCGCAAACAATTATGTCTGTGTTTGGTGTCCTCTGTCTACCAGGGGCGTAGCTACGGGTGGGCCTGGGTGGGCCCAGGCCCACCCAATCACAGCTCAGGCCCACCCAAGTTGTCCTGCTCCTCCAATCCGGTGCTGGTCTTCTAGGTGCCGGTTGGGCTGCAGGGAGAGTACTGCACAGCCTGAGCCTTTCAGTTCTTCCCTGGCTCAGCTGGCGTAGCTAGGGGGGGGCGGTCGCTCCCCATGTGCATTCACCGTCATTTAGTTCCTGCAGCGCACGCGGTCGCGGTGCCGCCTATGCATTCACCGTCATTTAGTTCCTGCAGCGCACGCGGTCGCGGTGCCGCCTATGCGCATCAGTGTTGCCAGGTGGGCGGTTTTACCGCCCAATTGGGCGGTTTTCCGCGACCCGCTGCGGGAAATTTTTGCCCGCGGCGGGTTGCGGTTTTTTGGGCGGCTTTTTGGGTTTCTGTGCGGTTTTTCGGGCGGCTTTTTGCCTTTTTCGGCCGCGGGGGGGCGGGGTTAGTGACGTTTTTTGGGCGGGGTTAGTGACGTTTTGGGCGGGCCGATGACGTGGGAGGTGGGGCCGATGACGTAGGAGGCGGGGCTGATGACGTGGGAGGCGGGGCCGATGACGGGGAGGCGGGGCTGATGACGGGGAGGCGGGGCCGATGACGGGGGAGGCGGGGCCGGTGACGTGGGAGGCGGGGCCGGTGACGGCGGGGGCGGGGCCGGTGACGGCGGGGGCGGGGCCGGTGACGGCGGGGGCGGGGGTGATGACGCGGGGGTGGGGGTGTCAGGGGCGGGGTTTGTGTTTGGGCGGGTTTTGGGCTGGTTTTTGGGCTGGATTGGGCTAGAAAAAAATTTTCCACCTGGCAACCCTGATGCGCATGGAAAGCTGTCTTTCCGCTTGCACGCGGTGCCACTTACCAGAGAGTGCGCTGGCTGGATCGGATTCGTGCCTTGCTGCAGATGGTTGGCGGCGTCGCCTGCTTGCCGCTTCTCAGCTGCCTGCTGCCCGCGCACTCCCAGTCTCCTGTCTCCCATCTTCTCACTGTGAAGCCAAGAGAAGGAGCAGAACGTCGTCCATAGAGCTCAGCCGCAGCCAATGTGGTAGTAAAGTAGCTTACCACACAAGGCTGCTGCGACTGAGATGAGCTCTCTCAACGACGTTCTGCTCCTTGAAGGGAAAAGACATTATTGGGCCCTTGCTGCCTGGGTCAACCTTCAGTTGGGAGTGAGACCCCTAGAGTCAGCACTCACCATGGCCCCAAACAGGAACAGGAGTCAGAATATGGAGCACAGTTTGCAAAGCTGCCCAGGTAAAAGAAACACTTTTTAACATGTACAGTGAGTGTTTGCTGGGGGCGGGCTCTTCACAGCCTAGGGGAAGAAAGGTATATTGAATCATTAAATATGCATTTTTCCCCTAGGCAGTGTAGAGCCCATCCCCTCCCATAAACCCACCAACAATTAATTAATTTTCTGGGTGGGAGTGCTCTCAATGCCCAGGTTAAAATAATAATTAAAAAAAGTTGTATATCTTTTTACGTTGGCGAGTTTTGGGGTGGGGAAGTTCTCTGCAGTGCCCAGCTTAAAATTAAAAAAAAAGTTTTATATTTAATGTAGGTAGGTTTCTGGGTGGGGGTGGGCTCTGCAGTGGTGTGCTTCAGGCATGCCAGACTATGGTGGGATGAGTAGGGGGTAAGACAGGGCTGACACTAGGCTACAGGGAGGGGTGGGGGGTAGGGTGGGGCTGATGCCTAGGTACGGGATGGATGTGGGGAAGGGGAGGGCTGATGCCAGGTTATAGGGATAGATGGGGGGTAGTGTAGAGAAAGGAAGGGCTGATGCCAGGCTACAGGGATGGATGGATGGGGGGGTAGGAAAGGAAGGGTAGGACTGATGTCAGGCTACAGGGAGGAATGGAGGGGTAGGGAAGGACAGAGCTGATGCTGGGCAATTCATGAGGGTTGGTCTGTGTTCTGCATGTGTCCAAAGTGATTCTTCTGGCATGTGGTTTGTGTTGGGATCTATTTCAGTCTGAGTAGTCTGACTTTTCCAGTGAGACCCATATTGCTGTTGTGTATATTCACTGCTGCCTTTTTAAAGGTACTGTTATTAGTTTTTGTGTGTTCAGAATTGGTGGTGTTAAAGTTTGCTACATAGGCTTTGAGTATGTATGTGGTTTATATTAATTCTGGACAGCTGTTGGGCAGACTGTTTATTAGAAATCCTTCATCAAGTGCACTTTAAGGCATTATTTAGGAGTATCTCAAGAAATGCTACTCTCACTTATATACATAGTGCCCACCCATATTAGCTCTGGGCCCACCCAAAATGTCAGGTCTGGCTACGCCACTGCTGTCTACAAGGGTCTTGATAGAGCGGAGTGTAAATATTTCCATACAGTCTCCTGTTTGGGGCTATTGGCTCCAGGTTTCTGTGGGCCATTTTCCATGGGGCACTGTTTCCATGGCTCTCCTGAAGTCCATGGTAACCGTTGCAGTGTGCGCACCTTGGTACTGCCATGTGGAGCTTTTCTCCAGGTCCCATGCTTACGGTGCTTTGAGAGGCGGCTTGGTCTTTTCTGGGTGGTGGCTGACTGGCTGGCAGCCCGAAAGTCTCCGGTTTCAGACTGGGACATACATACTATTGGAAGCTGCAGCATTCCGCTCTATTATTTGTGGGGCAGGTTCTCCTGCACTTCCCCATCTGGTTTCCCTTGGTGGGCAGTTCTTCCTGTGGCTGAGACAGATAACGCTATGTGGCAGTGTTACAGATTAGCTGTACTCTCTGCTCTAGTCCACTGCCACTGGACAGGGCTATTGTATACCATTTCCAGTCACCACTGTCTGACTGTCTCTTCTTGCTGTAGGTTGCAGTGTCTGTCAATGCTTCTCTTAACTTTTGCACCTTTTTGTTGTCCTTGGCGTCTATCAGTTTGCGGAGCTCTTTCATTGTAGAGGACTAGCATACTGGTTCCTGCACATTGCGGAGAGTGCGCTTGGGCTCCAGAAATTTCTGGTTTGTCTCCCACTGCACTTTGTCATCAGTGGTGCCTGGTGGTACAGATACATTCTCTTTCGCCATTTAGCTCTATCTTCAGTTATGCTCGTTGGCTCTCCTGTGCATCATGCCTACCAGTTCTAGTGCACAGCCACACCAACCATTGCTGACTATTGCAAGCAATTGGCTCTGGATTAGTGTTGGACAGGTGATGGAGCTACTGGTCCCCTTTTGTGGGCTACCTGTTAGAGGTTCCTTTTCATGGGAGATGGTCTGGACTTGGTTGGAGACCACAGGAGATCCCAGTTTTGGAGATTGCCAAGGGATATACCTGATGGTTCTGTTCCTTCCTCTCGGTCTTTTCTTAGATTTGTCAGGGTTCCCACTTCGACAAGCCAATCCTTCTGTGATGCTGACAGTGAGAACTTGGCTTCAAATTCCAGGTATGCCCTGGCCTCCCGCACCTTCCCTCTGGTTTTCTTGTTGACAGGCCATCTTTCATAGTTCCATGGCACATGGATCTACATTTCTTCAGGCCTGTGTGTCTTGACACCCATTATGCGGGGTTGCAGACTGCAGTTTCTCCCACTTCATGGCAGTTGGTTTCTTTCTTGGAATTTCTGTGTGAGCTTCGGCCCAAATGTCGAGCAGTGAAAGTCGCTTGGCAAGCGCTTTCATTTTGGTATGGTAGAGACTGTTCCAAGATACGTTTGGGGAATGGGCATTTGTTACTTTGCGTTGTGGTCCCAAGGCAGGTAGGTTTTCTTTCCTCTGTATTTGGGCCTTCTGAGGTGACAGAGGGTTGTCAGTTCACGTTTCCCAATGGGATCATTGCTGTCTATGCTACTTTCTGTCCAGCAGGGAGAGTTTCTGTCACCCAGGTTCTCAGGGAAGCCTACTTTCATATTGCCATTTGAAACCCCCACAGGGGATTTAGGGACTTTGTACTCCTTGGTGCACATTGTCCATTTTGTCCACACAGTTGAGTTTTTCGGCATCACCAAAGGCGTTTTACTTTTCTCTGACATGGTAGTGCTGGCATGCCTCACCGATTGGCTGGTATCCAACTCTCCCTTTCTCTGGAGTCTGCCAGTTTCAAATCGGTGGGCTGTCTTCTTTGGACCCTGAGTTTTGTTTTCTTTTCCCCAAGTGTCTGTTGCTTTCGCTGCATCGCTTTGGGGATCTGTGTGTACTGCTTCCCATACACTTGGAGCAGAATTTTCTTCCTGTTGCTCCTCAGCAGGGCTTCACACCAAGGTCAGGTTCTGCTTTCCCTTGCATGTCCCAGGGTCGCGGACTGGGTTAAGCTCTGGCTTCACGGGTCTCTCTCTTTTAGCATTCTTCCATTAATTGGATTTTGTCTCAGACCAAATAAGCGGCCCCTTCTCAGCCATTCGTTTCCTCTCATGGTCCCTCCATGCTGGGCTCATTCTCCACTGGTGGATTCTGCACAGCCTCCCTCTGTCGATTCTGAGGGGCTCTGTCTCTGTGGAAGTCTGTCTGCAGTGACGTGCCTTCACTGGGCGCCACACTTTTTGGATTTTTTTCCAGACGTACAACAGTCAGCCTATGACTACCTTGTCTGATGTGGAGACAGGGATGGCATTTTGGTGGATTCCCATCTGACTGGGTTAAGGCATCAGACCGGCGGTGGTCTTTGGTGGTCATGACCCAGAGTTTTCAGTGGTGGTGCCATTGGGTGGCAGATGCAGCTTCGAACAACAGCTGGTTTGGTGCTTGTTTCAGGACGGGGGCTGATGTTTGGTGAGGTCTGGGTGGAGTTACTGGAAGTTCAGAGGCTCGGCATCTGCATGGAGACCTGTCCTCCCATTCTTTCCAGTCGAGTCGGGCTTTCCCCCACTTTCAGATACCATGTGCTTCGTTGGAGATGGCCTGAGTTTCTCAGCGATCCCAGTATTCTCTCACACAGAGTTCTGATGCTCCAGACTTTGTCCTGTCGAGGTCCTTAGGTGGTCTCCTGAGGAGGTGCCAGTGTGTCTTGTCTGGAAAGGAGGTGAGCCCTTAGGTCCCGCAAGGCCCCGAAGGACCTCAGAGGACAGCTGTGCAACCCCAAGTCTTCACCCGCGGCGACCGCCGTTCACCGGGGGTTGAGCCCCCAGCTGCAGGCGGCCAACGGGACGTCCGGAACCGCGGGGTTGACGAACTGACCCAGTACCGGAACCGGGAGCAGGGAGATAGGTGGAAGCCAGAGTAGACCAATAACAGGCAGCAGGTCAGGGCAGGCAGCTCACAGTGTCGTCCAAAACAGGCAACAGGTCAGGGCAGGCAGCTCACAGCGTTGTCCAAACACAGGCAATAGGTCAGGGCAGGCGGCTAGCAGAGTTGTCCAGAAACAGTCCAAAAATCAAACCAGGAGAGCAAGGGAACGTACTGAAAACTAGAACACACAAAGACTGGCCTAGGGAAACAGAACCTGAAGCAATGTCCTGTTTCAGCCCCGCTCCTTAAATACTGTCAGCATTCAACCGCCCAGCCCCAGCCGACATGGCCTGCCATTCGGAACCCGGCTACTGAGGAAATCCCTCTGGTTGGTTCTGTCCGGCTTCCCAGGCGGGGCTACAGCATCGGCATCCCAATCCGGTTCCTCTGAGGCGGAGCTTCGGGTTCCCGCACCCGAATGTGAAAGAGACGCCGGCCATCGCATCTCAGCACCATCCTCCCCACTAACGCAAGCAAGAACCCCATGGCCGGCGACCGAGAGCCCGGAAACCGCGACCGCCGGCCTACGGACTCGGCCCCGGACATGGCAGCCATCGCCGCGGCGAGCCCCGGCTCTCAGTCGCGGCCTCAAGAAGGATCGCCACAATGGACCCCGGCTCGGCCTCGACTGCACCCGGAACAGGCGCCCATCCGGGAAACTGTCGGGTAAGCCCTCTCTGGCTACGAGTCCTTCCTCCCGGCCCTTGCTTCCCGCAGAGGAGCAGCCGGAGGGAGCGACGGATGTGACAGTATCCTCCCCGGATGCCCCCTTCCTTCTGGGTCCTGGTTTTTGAGGATAGCGGTCATGGAAGGCCCGTACCAACTCTGGGGCTTGTACATTGGTGGCCGGCTCCCAGGAGTTGTCCTCGGGACCGAAATGCTTCCAGGATAACAGGTAGTGCAGTTTTCCACGGTGCCTCTTGGAGTCTAAGATCTCTTCAACTTCATACTCAGGATCGGGGTCTGCCTCTGGAACAACTGACTCTTTCCTCTGTGTATGCCACTTTGACCCCCGAAAGACCTTCAGAAGCAAAACATGGAAGGCATTATGGATTCGTAGAGTTTTAGGTAGCCGCAGGCGGTATGTCACAGCTCCGATCCGAGACTGGATCAAGAATGGCCCGATGAACCGCGGCCCCAGCCTCCGAGAAGGCACCCGGAGTCTCAGGTATTTAGTACTTAGCCATACCTTTTGCCCCGGCTGAAGAACCGGGGTGGGGCGCCGGTGCCGGTCTGCAAATGACTTATACCTGGCGGCTGCTTTCTGTAGTTGTTCTCGGGCCATGTTCCAGACTTCCCGCAGGTCAGCAAGGGTTTGAGTAACCAGGGGCGTAGAGGAGTCAGAGGGAATGGGCGGAGGAAGCCGCGGATGTTGTCCGTATACAATGAAAAATGGAGATTGTCCGGAAGCAGAGTGTTCACTGTGGTTATAAGCAAACTCGGCCCAAGGGAGAAGAGATGCCCAGTTGTCTTGCCGCCTGTTGACAAAAGCCCGCAAGAATCCTTTTAGTATCTGGTTAATCCGCTCGACCATCCCGTTGGTCTGGGGATGGTAGGCAGAGGAGAAATGGGTGACAACCCCCAGGGCGGAACACAGAGCTCTCCAGAATCGCGAAGTGAACTGGGCTCCCCGGTCGCTGATGATCCTGACTGGTAGCCCATGGAGTCGGAAGATGTGCTGGATGAACTGCTGGGCTAACAGTGCTGCCGACGGAAGCCCTGACGGGCACGAAGTGCGCCATGCGGGAGAACCGGTCTACAACCACCCAAATCACTGTGTGCCCCTGGGAGCGGGGAAGATCTATAATGAAATCCATAGACAATTCTTCCCAGGGGGCTGCAGGAATAGGCAAGGGCTGCAGATCGCCCCAGGGGCGCCCCACAACAGACTTGGTCCGGGCACAGGTGAGGCAGGTCGTGACAAACTGAAGGATATCTTGGTTCATATGAGGCCATCGGTACAGTCCAGAAATCAGACGGAGGGTTTTTTGAAACCCAAAGTGTCCGGTCTATACAAACGAGTGTCCCCAGTGCATTACTTTTCCCCGGTTCTGCGGAGGCACGAATTCCCGCGTTGGGGTGACCCCACCCAGGGCCGCACAGAGGCAAGCCGGATCCAACATAGGATGAGGTTCCTCGATGTCCTCTGGAGCTTCGAAGGCTCTGGAGAGGGAGTCCGCAGGGGTATTCTGCGCAGCCGACCGGAACACTAGTTGAAACCGGAACCTTGCAAAGAACAACTACCAGCGGGCCTGCCGCGGATTCAACCTTTGTGCCTCCTGCAGATACAAAAGATTCTTGTGATCCGTAATCACTGTAAATCGATGCTCTGCCCCTTCCAGCAGATGTCTCCACTCCTGCAGGGCTAACTTTAGAGCTAGCAGTTCTCTATCCCCTACGGTATAGTTGCGCTCCGCTGGGGAAAACTTTCGGGAGAAGAAGAAACAGGGTTGGCGCCGGCTCTTGGCGTTAACTTGAGAGAGGACCGCCCCGGCGCCCAAAGCAGAGGCGTCCACCTCTACCACAAAAGGTTTGTCCGGATCCGGGGCCTGAAGAATGGGAGCGGACTCAAACGCTTTCTTCAACTGACTGAACGCCGTATGCGCCTCGGCCGGCCAGTTCTTAACATTCGCATGCTTCTTAGTGAGCGCTGTCAACGGAGCCGTCAATTGAGAATAATGGGGAATAAATTGACAGTAGTAATTAGCAAATCCCAGGAACCGTTGCAGTGCCTTCAGGCCTTGGGGTTGGGGCCACTCCCGGATAGCGCGGAGTTTGTCTGGGTCCATCCGCAGACCCCCAGGTAAGAGAATACGTCCTAAAAAAGGCAGAGTCTGCTGGTGGAAGGAGCATTTGCTGAGTTTTGGCAAACAAGCGATACTGCCGCAAACACTGGAGGACAGTTCGAATGTGGGCCACATGCTCCTGGGGGTCTTTAGAGAAAATCAGGATGTCATCCAGGTATACAATTACAGTAGAATAAAGCAGGTCTTCAAGGGCAAAGTTCATGAACCTCTGGAACACCGCTGGAGCGTTGCACAGGCCGAAGGGCATCACCCGGTATTCAAAGTGCCCCTCATGCGTGTTGAACGCGGTTTTCCATTTGTCCCCCTGCCGGTTACGGACCAAGTTATAGGCCCCGCGGAGGTCCAATTTAGTAAAGATCTGGGCCCCCTGCAGCCGATCAAACAACTCCGGGATAAGGGGCAGAGGATATCGGTCCTTCACGGTGATGGCATTTAGACCCCGGTAGTCGATACAGGGCCTCAAGGAGCCATCCTTCTTGGTCACAAAAAAGAATCCTGCCCTGGCAGGGGACGTGGAGGGGCGAATGAACCCCTTCTGGAGATTCTCCCGGATGTAGGCTTGCATGACCTTCGATTCCTCTCGGGATAACGTATAGAGTCGGCCCTGCGGTGGCATCTTGCCGGTCATCAAATTAATAGCGCAATCAAAGGACCGATGTGGGGGTAGCACGTCCGCTTCCACGGGATTGAACACATCAGCGAAGTCCCGGTACTCTTCTGGCAGAGCAGCTTGACAGACTGGCACGGTTCTGGGAGTGGCCACCACTGCGGGGCAGCTGGACTCCCGACCCCTCAAACAGGTTTCGGCACAGGCCCCACCCCAGGCTTGAATCTTCCCTAGAGTCCAATCTATTACAGGGGTGTGACGCCGTAACCAGGGCAGGCCCAGCACCATGGGATGAATGGTACGGGGCAGGATCAAAAATTGAGCCTCCTCTCGGTGGTCTTCCCCCACCTGGAGCCCCAAAAATGGGGTCACCTCAGTGATAGGCTGGGGTAACGCCGTTCCATGGATGGACGTTACTTGCAAGGCGGGCCGATAGGGCAGTATAGGCCACCCCATCTGCCGCAGGAGTTCCTGACTAATAAAATTTCCCCCTGCCCCGGAATCCAACAAGGCTCGGGTGTGAACCACCGTCTCCTGCCACCGCAGGGTCACCGGGAGAGTAATCAAATTGTCTGGTAGGGGATTTGAGTGCCCCAAGACCCCTCCCCCCTCATGGCGCCTTGGGAGCAGCCGGAGGGAGCGACGGATGTGACACCGTGCACATAATCCCGTCTTGTATTCCTTTGTTGGGTTCCACCTTTCATATTGCTTGTCCTTGCCTTCTGCGCTATTTGGAGGTGGTCGGTGCATTCTCTTGTTTAGTTTTTTTGTTAGTGTTTAACTCAGGACCTCCAGGGTGCTGTGATTTATTTATTATTTATGCATTTATTTATTTGTTACATTTGTATCCCACATTTTCCCACCTATTTGTAGGCTCAATGTGGCTTACATAGTACCGGAGAGGCATTTGCAGACTCCAGTGTAAACAAACACAAAGTGATATTATGGTAAGATAAAGTTCATGTGGCACAGCCACATTAGGGAATCGTACAACGGAAGAGTTGTGTTATGTCCATTACGTACTTTATTTTTGTTGTGTTGCAGAGATCAGGCATTTATGTTGGATTCTAGGGTATGCCTTTTTAAACAGGTTAGTTTTTAGTTTTTTCTGGAAGTTTAGGTGGTGATACGTAGTTTTCAAGGCTTTTGGTAATGCGTTCCACAGTTGTGTGCTTATATAGGAGAAACTCCTTTGCAGCTTGGGTAGTGCAGACTTAGGTACGTTCGTGTTGATTCGGATGTGTTTCAAGTTGGTAGATCGATCAGGTCTGTCATGTATCCCGGGGCTTCACCGTAGATAATTTTGTGAACCAGAGTGCAGATTTTGAAAGCAATGCGTTCTTTGATTGGGAGCCAGTATAGTTTTTCGCGAAGGGGTTTTGCGCTTTCAAATTGCGTTTTTCCAAAGATAAGTCTAGCTGCCGTGCTTTGAGCAGTCTGAAGTTTCTTTAATGTTTGTTCTTTGCATCCTGCATAAATTCCATTGCAGTATTCTAAATGGCTTAGTACCATTAATTGTATCAGGTTGCAAAATGTTTCCCTCGGGCAGTGGCGTAGGAAGGGGGGGGGCGGGAGGGGCAGTCCGCCTCGGGTGCACGCGTTCAGGGGGTGCCGGCCCCGCTGGTTCCCTGCTCCCTCTGCCCCGGAAAGGTTACTTCCTGTTCCGGGGCAGAGAGAGCAGGGAACCAGCGGGGCTGACGCAGCTCCGAGTGACGTGCACTCGGGGTGGATCGGCCCTCCCGCAGGTAAGAATGCAGTCGGGGGGGGGGAGGTTTCGCGGTCCGGAGGGGGGGGGGTCGCGCCGTGCTGCACCCGGGGGGGGGGGGGGTGCGCAGCGGCGACCCGCCCCGGGTGCCATTAGCCCTCGCTACAGCACTGCCCTCGGGAAGACTTGTTTCACGAGTTTGAGTTTCCACATTGAGTGGAACATTTTCTTTGTTGTGGATGTCACTTGGCTCTCTAGTGTTAGGTTGCAATCCAATGTATCGCTGAGGATTTTCAGGCTATCTGAGATAGGGAGGGTGTAATCTGGGGTGTTGATAATTGTGGGGTTGTCCGCGCTGTGTTGGGATGAGAGGATGAGACAGTGAGGCATATTTTCAAAGCACTTTGGGAGGCTAAGTTCCATAGGTTTCTATGGAACTTTGGGAGGCTAAGTGCTTTGAAAATGAGCCTCAGTGTGTTTTTTCTTTGTTGAGTTTTAGTTGAAATGCATTTGCCCAAGAGTCCATGATGTTCAAGCTGATCTTGATTTTGTTAGTGATTTCTGTCAGTTTAGATTTGTAAGAAATGTATATTGTGACATCGTTTGCATAGTTGAAGGGGTTAAGGCCTTGGTTGGATAAGGACTTGGCTAGTGGGGTCATCATTAGGTTGAAGAGGATCGGTGATAGCGGTGAACATTGTGGTACTCCACAGTCTGCTTTCCATGGTGATGATATGTTTGAGTTTGATTTTACTTGATATGTTCTTGTGGTTAGGAAACCCTTGATCCAGCTAAATATGTTTCCACCAATCCCAAACGTATCTAGTACTCTTATTAATATATTGTGGTTTACCATGTTGAATGCACTAGACATGTCGAATTGGAGGAGGAGGATATTTTTGCCTATTGCTATTTCCTACTTGAATTTGGCTAGGAGAGTGAGTAGTACTGTTTCTGTGCTGTGGGGGGGCGAAAACCAGACTGTGATTCGTGTAATATTGAGAATTTGTTTATATATTCTGTAAGTTGATTGGCTACCATGCTTTCCATCAGTTTGACTGACAACGGGATGGATGCTACTGGACGGTAGTTAGTGATTTCATTTGTTTTTTTCTTGGTATCTTTTGGTTTTGGGGTGAGTAGGATATTGCCATTTTCCTTAGGGAAGAGACCTTGCTGTAGCATATAATTTAGGTGGGATGTGAGGTCTACTATGAAGCGGTCAGGGGCAGATTTCATTAGGTAGTTGGGGCAGGTATCTAGTTTACAGTGAGTGTTGGAGAACCTGCTGATCGCCTGTGCAACTGTATCGACGGTGAGGAGGGCAAAATTTAACCAGGTTCGGTCAGCCGGGTATTCTCCAGTGGTTGGGTCCAACTCGTTAAGGAAGTTTTCAATGTCAGTGTTGTCCTGAGGTAGCGTGTTGCATAAGTTTACAATTTTTTCATTGAAATACTTAGCAAGTTCATCTGCAGATGGGATGTCTGTATTCGATGTAGTGACCTAGTTGTTGTCTAGGAGTTTGTTCATGAGTTGGTATAATTTCTTCGTGTCTTTGTAATCTGTCCCTATTTTAGTTTTATAGTATGATCTTTTGGTCTGTCTGATAGCGTATTTGTACTTTCTTTGTAATTGTGTCGCGTCTGTGGTCGTGACCACCCTCGGACTCGCCTTGTTCCTGGGGGTCGGCTTCCTGGCTGGCTTCTGTTTCTTCTGTCTGTCCTTTCTGAGCTAGCTCTGGCTCCCTGTGCTGGCTGCATCCAGCAGCATGACACTAATTGCTTCACTATACTGCACCTGTGGGTGTTGCCTGGGTTAGCTCTTTCTCTCTGTGTTGGCTGCTTCCGGCGTGGCTCTGGTTGCTTCTCTGCGCTGCACCTGGGTGTGGGGGGCCTCTCTGTGTTTCACTGTGCTTTCTGCCTGCTCCTTGGTTTGTGCCTGAACAGCCTCCGTAGTTGCGCATTGATGGCTGCAGCTGCTCCTCAGGTGTTGAGGGGCTTTATTAATCACTTGGAGACTGCAGCCTTTGCATCGTCTAAGGTCCCTGGTATGTTAGAGTGCTCTGTGCACTGCTACATTGTCCAGTTCAGTGTGAGTTCTAGCTTGTGACTGGTTAGCTTGGGCATAGCTTTCCTGTTAGCTTGTGTACAGCTTTACTAAAGAAGACTAGTAAAGCTGTACACAAGCTAACAGGAAAGCGTTCTGGTTTTCCCGTGTGTGTTTTCCTTTGCTTCTGGGGCTTCAGCCCTAGTCCTGTCTGCTGCCAGTACTCCTTGTTACTGGAGCTCCAGCCATAGTCTTGCTCCTTGAACTGACCATTGTTTGAACCTGACTACTGCTTTGCTAGCCGCCTGCCCAGAGACTTTGCTTTGAACCTGATTACTGCTTTGCTAGCCGCTTGCCCAGAGACTTTGCTTTGACCCTGACTACTGCTTTGCTAGCCGCCTGCCCAGAGACTTGCTTTGAACCTGCCTACTGCCTGAGCCCGGATACTCTCTGCCTGTGGCCAGACCTGACTATTGCCGGAACCCGGACTTTCCCTGCCTTGCTTTCGCCTAGGTGCCTGGGGGCACTTCTGTATCCTGATTCCTGTTGTTCCTGCTTGCAAGTTCCAGTTCCGGTTTTCCTGTGGGTCCTGCCAGCTGCCCGGGCCTGGGAGCTCAACCCTCGGGGAACGGTGGCTAAGCATAGGTGAAACCTAGATCCAGTGTGTTCCTGTCCAGCGGGTTCCGGTCCCGTGGGTTCCAGTCCAGTGGGCTCCGCTCAAGTGTGTTCCAGTCCAGTGGGCCCCAGTCCAGTGTGCACCCGTCCGGTGCGTTCCAGTCCTGTGTTTCCCTGTGCAGAACTCCAGTCCGGGGTTCCAGTCCAGCCTTGCCTCGTCTCTGCCTTGAAGGTGACCTTGCCTGCCACTGCCGCTCCACGGTAGTGGTCCAAGGACTCACTAACCCATTGCTTCCAGGGAAGAAGCCTGACAGAATGCCAAGGCCCTCGAGAACGTGACAAATTGTTTCCATTTGTTGCGTGTGTGTTTATCTTTTGTTTTTTTCCATGCTCGTTCGAGTTTTCTGGATTGTGTTTTTAGCTTTTTCAGTTCATCATTGAACCATGGTATCGAGTTATGCTTATGTGAAGATCTTGTTCTTTTTTTTTTTTTTTTTTTTATTCTCAACACACAATGCATTTACAAAAAGGCAAGACATCAATGATCACAACTTACAGATACTTATACCAACTGTGACCCAATGCTTTTGCATAAAGGGTATTGCAGTAACATTCACAACTTACAACTGTTAATACATATTTTGACACAATTAGCAATAGCGAACTGCATAACTGAGATGCATTCCGTATCGAGTTTTACTTTTATCCCCACCTTCCAAACACACTCTAACATCCCTTCACTCATTATACACTTCATCACAACTTACACTCTCCATACACCCTCCTATCTCATGCCCCCGTCCAACCCACTGCCCTCCCAGATTCCCCCCCCCCAGAGCCTTACCCAATCGTATTTAAACAAGAGGCCCACAGATAAGCATATTGTCGGTTAGTCAGCTTAGAAGATCTACAATAAATCTGATTCTCATGTTTGCCCACCTCCCTCATCCTTGCCTTCCACACCTCCCCAGATACTGGTTCGGAAGAGATCCATGAGTGCAGTATAGCTTTCCGGACTAGCAGTAGTGAGACGTACACAAATCTGCTATGCGGATGCGTGAGTCCCTGGGCCACCAGTAAGGATTGGTCTCCCAAAAATAAAGTTGCATAATCCCATTCCAGATTCCGCTGCAGGACTGCATTTAATATCTGAAAAGCCTCATTTCATATCACCAGAGCCGAGCATTCCAAAAAGGAATGAATAAGAGTTCCCCCCGCATTTTAAAACTTACTACATCTATCTCCGGTCCACAGCCCCATGACTGTCCCCTTCGCCCTGGAGATATATGCTCTATGTAGGATCTTATATTGTGTCTCTTGCAAGTCTGCTGTCTTAACCATCCCATATAGCATAGAAAAGAGTTTTCCAAATTCTTGCCCCGTATACCTGGATCCCAGTTCCGCATTCCAGCGGTCTTCCAGCTGCTCCATATCCCCTAACGGCCCATTCACCGTTAAAATCTTATACCATGTAGATAGGCTATTAATCTTGTTGGGGATGCGCAATAAAATTTTATCTAGAGGCCCCCATGTCCACTGATCTCCAAGCTGCCCCTTAATAGATAACCAATAGTGTCTGACGTGTAAGTACTGTAGTAAGTTATTGTTTGGGACATCCCATCGTCCCTTCACTTGGTCAAAGGTAATAAATGTTTCCTGGCCCTCATCAAAAATTGACCCAATATCCTGCAGCCCATGTCCCCCCATTTGGAGAATACTGAGTACCCCATACCCGCCGGAAATGCATCATTGCCCGTCATGCTCAAGTATGGGGAAATGTTTCGGGAATGTTGTTGTTGCCCTCTCCACCACATCCATGCTCTCCTCTTAGGTTTCAAAAATTCTAATTTGCTGGAGATTCTGGGATTACTACTTGAGCCCATATGGAGCAGGTTAAGAAAGGTCCAAAGGTGACTCCATTCCTCTAACCCTTCCCTCGGCAGGTAGCGGGAGCAGCCTCCCACCCCCTCGTAAATAAAGTGCATCAGTGCCGCCACATTGTACTGGTGAAGGTCCGGGAGACCCAAACCCCCCCTATCCTTATTATGGGATAATTTAGAATATCCAGTCCGTGCTCCTTTCCCCCTCCAGATGAATGACCGAATAAGAAAGTGAAACAGACGTTCTTCCCTCCTAAGGACCCATATTGGGGCTGCCTGTAACTGGTATAAAATTGTAGGCAATAATATCATTTTTACTAAAGCTGTCCTACCCATCAGAGATAGGGGCAGGTCCTTCCACCTATCATACAGTCTTTTAATTCTATCCAAAGCATCAATCACGTTCCGCCTACAGAAGGTGGAACTGCTTGTGTTTAGATAAATGCCCAAGTACCTCATTGCCCCTCCCACTGGCTTCACGGGAAGCCCAACCATCCCTGGGTCCCCCTATATCCCCGATAGGGGCAACAGTTCCAATTTAGAATAATTAACTTTCAGCCCCGATAGATCCCCAAATTCCCGTACTATGGAAAGTACCCTCGTTAAGTCTCTAGGTGCAAGATATCATCAGCAAAAAAGTTCAAGCGACGTTCCCTACCCTCAGGCCTCTTATATCACCACTATTTTGTATCTTTATGGCCAACGGTTCAATGGCTAGCATAAAAAGAAGTGGCGAGAGGGGGCATCCCTGCCTTGTCCCCCTATGTATTGAAAAACTGTCAGTCAGCCTTCCATTTACCAACAACCTGGCCGATGGGCACGTATAAAGGGCCTTTATCCAGGACACGTAGGCCCCTGAGATGCCAAACTGTCCCAAAACCCCAAATAGATATGGCAATGAGATAATATCAAATGCCTTTCCCATATCTAAACCTACAATGGCTTCCAGGCCACCTTTCCCTTTACGCTCATGGATGGCCATCATGGCCTGCATGATATTCATGGAGGCATGTCTCCCTGGCACAAACCCTGCCTGATTATCATGCACTAAGTGAGGAATTACTTGATTTAAACGTCTAGCCAATATGACTGCCAGCAGCTTAACATCCTGGTTCAGTAACAAGATAGGGCGATAGGATCCCACCTGAGTCGAGTCCTTGCCCGGTTTTGGCAGAAGTACTATATGAGCCATGTTGTATTGCATAGGCGCACCCGCTTCTACCAGCGCATTGAACCAGGCTCTCAGTGGGGGGGCCACCAGATCAACCATGATGCGGTAATATTCAGGTCCAAAACCATTGGGCCCCGGCGCCTTAGTCAGCTTCAGAGCCTTAATACCCAACCTAACCTCCCTCTCTGATATAGGAGCATTCAAGTGATTCATTTGTTCTCCCATGAGACATGGGACCTGCAGTTGTTGAAAAAATTCCTCACATTTATTTGTGTCGAAATCTCTTGCCTGATAAAAGGAGCTATAAAAATTCATAAACTGCTGTTGAATTTGTGATTCTATGGTATGCACCTTCCCCTTATCATCCTTAATAGTGGAGATGACCTGCTTCTTACGCAAGGGCCTTACCAAGTTAGCCAGCAACTTGCCTGCCTTGCTGCCCTACTTAAAGAGCCAAAACCGCTGATAATATATATCCCGCTCTACCCTCTGTGTCAATATCTTATCTATCTGTATTTTGACCTGTTTCAAGGCTAGCTTATATGCATCAGTCATATGGTTTATGTTTGCCCGACGTAACTGATGATATTCCTGAGACAGGCGCAAGAGATCCGGCTCCCTCCACCTCCTCTTCCCTGCCATACACGCTATAATATGACCCCTCATGACTGCCTTAGAGGCTTCCCAATACACTCCCGAACTCAAATCAGGTGTCTTATTGTTGATATTCCATCCACTTAGCCCTCAGATATTCATGAAATTCCCTGTCACTAAGTAACGAGGGGGAGAATCTCCACACTCTCTCTCTCGGCTCTGTGGACCATGAAACAGTCATCTCAACTGCCTGGTGATTACTTAGCACGTGGTCTACTATATGCACTCTGGATGTCCTAGAAATCAAGGAGATAGCTACTAACAGATAATCCAGTCTAGAATAGACCCCATGGGGGTGGGAGTAGAACGTAAACTCTTCCTCTTGCGGATTAAGAAGTCGCCAAATATCCACCAGCCCCAGCTGTGTGGATACAAAGTTAACCCCTCTGTTCTCCCAATTCCCCCCTTGTGCCTCGCTGGCTTGCAGTCAATGGATGGGTCTGCTACAATATTAAAATCCCCCCCTACAATAAGTTGGTAGCCAGAGTAAGGCACCACCCTAGCCACCAATTCAGAAAAAAATTTATGAGAATACACATTGGGCCCATACACATTGCATAGTAAAATCTGTTGCCCCCATAATTCTCCCGTTACCAATATGTATCTCCCTTCTTTATCTTGAACCGTCTTATGAATGTTAAAGGGTAATCTTTTATGTATTAAAATGGCCACTCCTCTCTGTCTTGAGTTATAAGAGGAATATCCTATCTCCCCCACCCACCCATCCCCGTTGTAATTTTTGATGCTTTGTCGCTGACAAATGTGTCTCCTGGAGGTATGCCACATCAGCCCCTTCCTTGTTTAGCCACGAAAGTAGCTTGGTATGCTTTATGGGGGAGTAGACACCACCAACATTGAGAGTAATTATTTTTAAATTAACCATACTGGAAGCACTTACAGTCACTAGCACACATCACTGTATTATAGTTCTCGTGGGCCTCCCAGCATAACCCACAAGAACAAGCACTCCATCCAGCTGACCACCAGACACCCAACATCAGATATGTTCTTTTCCTATCCTCTTGCCATGATATTATACAAACAAGAGGCCCCATGTTCTTCACATAGCTCCAATACCACCCAGCCCCCCTAACCCTCATCTCCTCTACCCTTTCCCCCCAATCCTTACCTCGATGTCTCTCCCCCCTCAACATTCAAACCTCTAACATCCACACTCCCCTAAGCCCCCCTCCATTCCCGTCCATCCCCTCCCTTTCCCCCTTCATTCCTCCAAAACTTCCTGTCCCTATCCCACCCAGGACCCACCAAAACCACTGTCTCAAAGCCACGCCCCTCGTAACCATCTATACAGCAACAAGAAAAGAATATCCCCTTTTCCTAGTCCTGTGTTCAACAACATATAATTTTCCAACAACAGAGCTTACAGAACTTTCAATTAGTTAAAACTGGGAGCTGGAGCCTAACTGCAGGTGACTTGAAGTCTCCACCCACGTGGAACGGGGACTTACTCTCTTTAAAAGGCTCCAGCCCGTACTTTAGCACTAAACTCCAATTGGTTAAACACTGAAAAAAGAAAAATAATAACATTGCCCCCCCCCCCCCCCCCGTTTTCATTTATCTTGCGTGTTCTTACACATTCTCAAAGTGCTATAATATAAATCCTTTAGAGTTCAGACTGCATCACTACTGCCTCATCCAAACTCATCACACCAAAAGAGAGAATCCATGCGATAGTAGAATAAAGAACTTTGAGTTGTTATGAGTAACTTTGAGTTGTTATGAGTGTTTTCTTCCGATATCCCATCAAGGTGTCTCACGATAGACGATTTACAAAAGAGTCCAGCTCCTTGAGGTCTGTAACTAACAAAGTTTTATTGTCATGTAGAACCCTCACCTTCGCCGGGAATAGCAGGGCAAAGCGCACTCCCTTGTCAAATAGTCTCTTGCAATGAGGCCCCATCTTCTTTGTCTGATCTGTGACCCTCGCTGAAAAATCCTGAAATAACAGGAGCCACTGCCCTTCATACTCCAATGTTCTTTTGCTTTGGTGAGCTTGTAACAACTGTTCTTTATCGGCATAATTGAGAATACGGGCCACTACCAGCCTCGGGCGCTGGTCTCTCTCGCGTAGTACTCCCACTCTATGTACTCTTTCGACCATCAGCCTTGCATCCGCCATTTGCATTCCCAGCTGACCAGGCAGCCATTTCTCAACGAAGTTCTGCTGTTCCACATCTTTAACAGCCTCTGGTAAGCCTATAATTCTAACTTAGTTGAGCTTGTCGGGCTTCCAGGGCCGCTACCCGTGCAGTCACCTCCTCGGACTTATCCTCTTGGCGGAAAAGTCTTTCCTCCGCCTGCTGTAAACGGGTGCTGTGCCTCTCTAATGAGTCCCTGATAGAATCTACAGAAGTCTGCAGCTTAGTCAACTTTTCGTCCAAAATCGCAGTAATTTGCTAAGTGAGTTCTTGTAATGCCCCGTTCGGCAGGCCTAATGTCCCCGCGCTCGCTTGTTTCTCTGCCATCTTGGGTCTCGCTGGTACCACGTGCTGCTTACCCTGCCTCTGCGCCTTCACAGGCATACCACCACTCTTCCGCTTAGCCAGGGCTCGCACAGCTCTCCTGACGGTTGTCGGGAGTAGCAGATACCACGCAGCTACTCCTGGGGCAAATTCGGGGGGTTCTTAGTACCAAAAAACAGGGGATTTAAAGCATTAGGAGCGGAGCTCAGTCGTGAGATGTCAGCTTAGCTCAGAAGCATCATGTGACCCTCCCCCCAAAGATCTTGTTCTTAAGGGTGCTATTTCATCTAGTATGCATTTGCATGTTTTATCCCATTCCATGAGGTAGTGTATGGAGTCTGTGCTGCCCATTTATTGTTATATATCTGTTGCCAGAATGTTTTCGTGTCTACTTGACCTCTTGTTCTGTAGGATGCGTGTTCTTGTATTTGGTGTACTCCGTTCTTCCGCCAGTGTAGGGATAAGTTTAGTTTGTAGTGATCAGTCCAGGGTGTTTCTGTCCATTTAATATCTGTTATAATTAAGTTCTGGTCTGTTGAAAGTTTGTGTGAGATGAGATCAAGCGTGTGCCCTTTGACTTGGGTTGCTTGCATTTGTGGCCATTTGAGATCCCATAATTGGAGGAATTCCTTACATTCTCGTGCGTTGATTGAGTTTGGGTCTTCTAACTGAAGGTTGATGTCTCCTATTACTAGTACATTGGAATTGGTTACACATGTGTTTGAAATGAAGTCCATGAGGTTAGTCTGGCCTTTGTTCCAATTACCTGGAGGTCTGTAAAACAGGACACAATTCAGATGATCGCGAAAGTTTTTTTTTTGTGGATTCTGATTGAAGCCATTTCAAGTTGAGGTGTCATGGACTCGGCAGTGGTTTCGGTGGTAAAGTGAGATCGATAGATTAGTGCTATGCCTCCGCCTCTCTTTTCCTTTCTGGTCTAGTGTGTGATTTTGTATCCTAGGGAGCATAGGTCTAGGATTATGGGGTCCTTTTGGTCATGGATCCAAGTTTCATTGATGAAGAGTAGGTCAAGGTCTTCTGCCATGATCCAGTCTGTAAGTATTGCTGTTTTGTTTACTGTGGATCTGGTGTTGATGTAGCCTGCTTGGATTGTTTGGAATGGGTCTTCTACGTTTGGTAAGTGTGGACTTTTATTAGTTGTTGTTTCTTTGTTGAGGTGAGTTTGTTTGGACCCTTCTTTGCATTCTGTGGTGGTTGTCCGCATGTTAGTGGTCTTCCTTTGCTTAAGTTGTTATCAGTTTGTTGAGGTGTGGTGTAGCTGATCAATCGTTGATGATTGCATAGTATGCATATGATGTTACTTTCTGCAAGGGGGTGGTTAGTGTTAAGTGGATCAGTGTTAAGGAGTAGATTATTGGGAGTAGTTTGAAGGTATTCATTTTGGTTTCTATTCACTGTGGGCTACTAGTAAGACCATGTTTTGATGACTGGATGCGTGATAAGACTTTGTTCTTTGGAGTGGGGTCTGGTGTTCTGGTCTTGTGTGTTATTTCAGCTTGCCTTTCAAGCTGTTGACGTCAGTGCTGGATCAGGTTTCAGTGATAGGTTAATGAACAGAAGAGATGGGGGAAAGAGTGGTTCTGAGTCAGGGTCCTCCTTTAATCGGTCTCTTAGCAACTGATTGCTTCCCTCCCTCCTTGCCCAGTGAATCTTCAGGGCTTCTGTGTCTGGTTTTGGCTGGAGGCAGAGGGGAGGGGGGAACTTCAGAACACTTTCAAGGTCCTTAGCAGGGAGGTGTCACACATGCAACACAGAGAGCTTAGGTTGGAAGATTCCTACTTCAGAGCACCTTCAAGGTAATTAGCAGGGAGGTGTCATGCATGTAGCACAAGGAACTCAAGTTGGAAGATTTCTTCTCACTCTGATATCCTGCTTCAGAGTTTCTGATCAATTCTGCGACAGTTGCTTTAAGCTAATTTCATTTCTTAATCTTTCTTATGCTTGCTTAAAGTGTTAAAGTGTTCACAAATTTACCAGTACAAAAACAGTTTCTCTTTCTGACTTCTCTGGCTGTCTTTGGTTACTAACAAGTCGACCCAGAGGGTGGGGTTGCTCTTGATCAGGGAGAGGTACTTGAAAGACAATAGGAAGGTACTTGACTCAATTGTTCTTTGGAATGTGGTCATCGAGGAATGCTAGCACTTAAACACTGGTTTTAAACTTCCACTAAATCCTCTGCTTTTTCACAAACAGCTCTTCCAATAAATGCACTTAAACAGTCCCAAACATTGCTTCTCTTAGCCAAAAAGCTCACCTGTGTGCAGACCAGTCAACAGTCAACATCCCGACTGATACAAGCAGAGTTACTTGATTCACTTTTCCTTTCTGGTTTGATTAACCCAATACAAATCTGCCTCTTCACAAGCTTAATCCCTCTGGTTTGATCAAATGCAGTGCAGAGGCTCTTTCAAAGGCACGCTTCTTTTGCTGAAAATGCCTTCATCTCCCTCAGTAACTATTTAGCCCTTACCCTGGTTCCCTGCTGTCATGCCACTTGAGACTTTTCAACTGCAAAATCTCAATATCTTGAAGTATTACCCTGGTACGCCAGCAAACACCTGAAGTCTCATTCTCTGAAGTTTCCCTTATTGAATAAATTCAGACAATTCACTCACATTGCTGAGGCTTTGATGGCTAGTGGGTCGTGAAGGCTTTTGCATCTGTTTTTTCCTTCTGGATCTCTTGCTTGAGGCTCATTCTGAGGTACCCGGACTCTCATGGTGTCCTGGGTGGTAGTCCATCTGTTCTTCCTGGAGGACGGATGCAGGGGGAGAGCAGAGTCTTCCTTGTCTATCTTCCACAGTCACTGCCAATTGGGATAATTCCACTCCATCGGATGCATCTTTTCAAGTATTGGGCTATCCGGGGGAGCTTCAGGTTCCCACCCTACTTTCAGGACTGCTTTGCTACATCCTACATGTCTCTGGATTCACCTGCTGCTGACGCTAAGGAATGAAAAATTATGTTTTACCTGATAATTGTCTTTCCTTTAGTTACATCAGATGAATCCAGAGGCCCACCCTGGTTTCTTCCAGAGGTTTCTAGCAGTTAATTCTCTAGGTTGGACCCATTTGCGATTTTTCCATTGTCTCAATTGTTGGGATCTGTTTTCAGGTTTGCAATTCTGGGATTTTGTACTTTTCCCTCTGGGGAAGGAGAAATGTTATAACTCTGTTTCCTTCTGCTTTGTTATGAGAAATACTGACGGATCATGGCGCTTCCTGTCCTATAAGGCACTACAGTTCAGTGCTCTCTATCTTCACCTGCTGGTAGATGGACACAACCCACATGTTTCTGGATTCATCAGCTGTGACTAAAGGAAAGAAAATTATTAGGTAAGATATAATTTTTCTTTATTGCACACTCAGGTGACTATTGCATGCAGGCATGTGCTTAGTTTGGTGACATATACAGCCTGACCCTTTTCCACTGGCATAGGATTGAACAGATTTCTGAATTCATAATGGCTCATTCTGCAAGGGAAATGGCTATCTTTCAGAAGGATTAGAGGCCATATTAAGAGAGATTTGCAATGCATAGATGTATTAATGGTTAATAAATGGGAATCTGAGGTACCATCTGGTGCAACCTAGG
This sequence comes from Microcaecilia unicolor, assembly GCF_901765095.1. Classification (NCBI taxonomy): domain Eukaryota; kingdom Metazoa; phylum Chordata; class Amphibia; order Gymnophiona; family Siphonopidae; genus Microcaecilia; species Microcaecilia unicolor. Next base: position 289,323,108 of record NC_044034.1, read on the forward strand.
GTGACATGATAGGATTGTATACTGCTAACACCTTTCTATTAGTCTCACATCAGACTAGAGCATCCTGCCTTATTTATCCTTGATTGTAGTGCAGCAATGGATAAGTCTAGAGAGAATCTATTTGTTGGTTTAATTTTACTTCTTTAAGAAACACTATTCAAGCTAGATGGACTAGTGCTGGAGATGATGTGATACCTGCAGGAGGTGCTGGAAGTGCCTTATAATGCTTCTGCTTTCTTCCAGTGGGCGTATAAGCACTTTTCTGAGACTAATGTAAAAAGTGAAAATATTTGACCAAGTATATCTGTTCTGGTCTTGGTCCTCCTGGAGTATGCTGCAAGCATGACTGAATGTTGAATGTATTTTACAGGAAACAAATTGTGGAAGAAAGAGTGTGGATAATATAAAAAGCCACATATTTCCGGTACCCAGAAAAGAAGGTAACATCTAAATATAAGAGATTTTTTTGTCACTATTCCCATTCTTTTTTCCTTTCTCATCCTTCTAGCATTCATTATTTGTAATATATGATGGTAATCTCTTTGCTTTGTTGACAAAATTCAGCCAGGTGCACAAGTGGACATCAGTGCAAAACATTAGAATCAAACAGCTCTCTGAGGGCCAGATGCACTAAACTTAACAAGCCCTTAACGAGCAAGTAGTAAACCCTGGCATGCACTAAAGACTTTTTTCCGAAGACGGTAGCAGCTAACGAAAACGGAATGCAGATGAGCAAATTGTGTAGAACCCCTATTGTAATGAGATGCACTAACCTTTTCCAATTGCCTTAACGCTGGAAAATCTAACGAGAGGTCTGTACCTCTCGTTAGGGCTGCACGGGATAAAACTTGGCCCAAAGTAACAAAAAAGACAATCGGGGAACAAAAAAACGCTCTGCTTAAAAAAAAAAAACATTATCCCCCCCCCCACCCCGCAGTCTAACCCTGCTGCTGAACCCTGAAGAAGAAGAGGTTTCCCTGCTCATCACCCCCCCCCCCCTGCAATAATAAAAGTGTCTTTTTTGGCAGTGCTTCACTCGGCTGAGAGACCAGGAAGTCTCTGAGCCAATCACAGCGCATTTAGCTTGGCTGAACGCGTTGTGATTGGCTCAGGGAATTCCTGGTCTCTCAGCTGAGTGAAGCACTGCCAAAAAAGTCACTTTTATTATTGAAGGGGGGGGGAATGACGGCCAAAATGGGCGTTTTTTTTGGATGGGCGTCCTCAAGTGCACTGTCCTCTGGATCAAGCCGCATCAGAGGGGGTGGAGCAGCGCGGCGTTCTTCGGGCGACACAGGGAGGCGTATTTGGCATGCACAGAGCAGCTATCATAATGTTTGGCTGCTCTGTGCATGCTCGACCGGCTGATTGGCCGACTGTTTAATGATGGAATAGAGAATGCAAGTGAGCTACAATAAGCAGCTCATTTGCATTCCTTTTCCTTGATGCATGCCCGTTCCTTACCGATTCGGTAAGGGAATTGGTAAGGGAAGGGTTCTAACGATTGTTTAGTGCATCTGGCCCTTAGAGCTCAGAACTAAGTATAAAGTGCAGGGGTCTTCCATTAGTGAAGAGGTATTCTTTCTATTTGTCTTATGATTTTTTTCATTGTGCTTTTTTAAAAGAAGAAATTCAAAGAGTATTTACTTTGTAGTCAGTGTTCCAACCCTGCCCTTAGTGTGGTAGATGCGGAACTTTGACACACATCCTTATTTGTTTAGGCATAGATCATAACCAGGCTGAGGGTATGCACCATGGAAGGATGTATCTGTGATTTTGAAAGTATTATCTTGATTGGCTTCAAAATCATCATGAGGCAAAGACTCCTATTTACATAAAAGAAAATTGTATTCTCAGAGGTATGCTCAATAGATCCTCTTCTGTGAATATTGCCTTGACTTCCTTGTACAGTGGCTTTATGAGACCAGCCACAAAAAGAAAAGCACCAGGGAACTTCAAAAGCAGCAAGAACCTTGACTGACACCTCTGAGCCTAAAACACAGTTGTCCTCAACACACACAGGCCTGAATTTAAAGCAACTTCAAAGCCGCTGTCAAAATTGTTGGAGATGCACTAGTAATAAGAGCTGATCATCCTCAGGGTGCAGCCTCTGAGTTCAAACCACAGCAGGCATCTCCTATGCTATTTGTGCTACCTAAAAGGTTTGGCAAGACCATAGTGTTGTTCCAGGTTCTAAATTCCTCAGCACTTTTCCAGAGCAGATCATGACAGCTTTCTTGAAGCACATAATTCATTGTGCCCCTATCTGTCCAGTGCAGAATCTGCACAGACATCATCTTGTTTTCCTATCATTACACAGACATCCAGATTGTCAGTTCCTTCAAAATGATCTTCAGTCCAACCTTCTCTAAAGTTCATTCTGGTTCTGGTCACAGTAGCTAATGAGGCATCTTCATCAGTTTCACTGTCCCTATCAGAGCAGCTAAACTCATTTCTAAAAAAGATATTTAGAGGAGAATTCATCAAGGTGCAGTAAAAGTTGATTTTCTGCTGCATTCAGCAACCTGTAGGATCCCAGTACTGCAGGTTGCTGAATCCTGTGGTAAAAGAATAATGCTGCTTGTGAACCACCTCGCAAGCAGTTTTATTCTATGTGTCCGGGATCATCGAGCAGCAAAGCCAATGCTCCTGGGATGCCAGAGCAGGGTCCCCTTGTTTTTCGGACCACCCCTGGCTTAAGGCCCACCCTCCCCCGCAAGTTCAAGCCCCCAACGCCCTTCCCCCTTCTCCCCACCTCAAAGGGCTACCATGATATCATTGGTGATCCAGGAGAGGGTGGGGAGAGGGATGTCTTTGTGCAGGAGCGAAGCCCAGTCATTCTTGCCCAGTCTAGCTCCGCATCCAAAATGGCGCCCCTAGCTGTAATCTTTCACAACTACTGCTAGGAGTCATATTTCCATATAAGAAAATATTTCCTTATATGGAAATATGACCCCTATCAGTAATTGTGCCATTTTGGACGTGACTCCAGACTGGGCAAGAGTGACTGGACATCACTCCTGCCCAAAGACCCCCTGAAGATCCACCCCAGACTTCCAATGATATCAAGGTAGCTCTTTGAGGATGCAATGGCTACCTTTGAGGAGGGAGGCGGGGGGGGGGGGGGGGGGTGGGCATGTGGGGGGGGGGGGGGGTCCAGAAGCTAGGGGGAGACCCTGCTCTCTCATGCCAGGATGTGGCTTTGCAGCCTGATGCACTCAGGCAGTGAAATAACACCAGCAAAATGCTGGGGTTATTTTATTGTGATTTTTGAGTCCTAATGCGACTTGTGGTATAGCAGGGTATTTGCATGTTTTGCATATCATTATCACTTAACCAACAGTAACTTAAATATTGCTGTGGCATTTTTTGTCAGGCAACATTAGGGCCATTTAAGTTGCCAAATAATGCAACCTAAGGCCCTAACGCTACTTTATGAACTCTCCCCTTAATGATTTTCTCAAAGGTTGATTTAAAAATCTTCCAGTGGTCCAGTATAAGAAAAAAGGCACGGTGCAAATATCTCGCTTCACATGTGTTACCCCTGCACAAGGAGACACTTATTTATCTCAAGATCCAATAGTGTCTTCATTATCAATTACAAATTCTGAACTACATTTTCAGAAATCTCTCAATATGGACTGGAAGATTACCAAAATCCTGATTCCATTCCCAGGGCTGCCGAGAGACAAAGCTGGGCCCGGGGCAAACAATCTTAAGGGCCCTCCCTGCACCCGTGACCCGCCTCCCCACACCACATATCATAAGTCAAAAGTAAAAGTTTTGATAATTATAATTTAATATATTGTAATAATTATATAGACTACTTAGAGACAGGCTACTGACATACTTATGTAATGATAGGCTGTGGTTGTATTCTAGTGGAGGAATGCTTTGCAGCTTTATTGTTGGCAAATGTTTCTATGACAGTGTTAAAGTTGATGCATCTTCCTAATTGAGCCTCAATGGCAAGCAATCCTAACCTGCTGAGTCTATACTGCCCCATTGTTGATTGAAGCACACTTTTTACTCTTTTCAAGGTGCTGAATGATCGTTCAGCTTGAGCCACAGATACTAGTAGAGTACAAAATATGTTTAAAGCAATACAGACATTTGGAAACAGTGGGACAGATTCAAGTTCAAGCGGCTCCATTGGGTCGTTTCCAATTTTGGCTATGTGAATTGCTTTTAAGAGTTTTATTTCTTCAAACAGTGCTGAAGAAGAAACATCAACGCTGTACTTGGAGCAAAAGGTTTTAACCTTGTCTTCTATTTCTTTATCAGATAAAAGGAAGCTGAAAGTTTCATGAAGCTTCACAGATGCTTCATATTGCACCTTTACATTTGCAATACACAATCAATCAAAACATAAAAGACATTTTTGAACCATTCTTCATGGTCACTTTCATTTACCTCTGATATATTTGATTGATGTGGTTCATTGGCCATTCATGTAATTTTCCTTATTCTAATTTGTGGAAATTCCATGTTGAAACCTGTATTTTCAGCAACCAGTTTACTTTCTTTCAAAATCATACTCCAATTTTCTCTAATAACTTTCAAGTTTGATAGTTCAGAATGTTTTTTTATTTCAATTTGTAATGAACATTTCTTTCCTTGCAACACTTTTGTTGTGGTAATTTATTTCTGTCAAAATCTTAAGCCAGAGAGAGAACATAAAGACACATTGAAATGATTTCAGATATGTCTGCAGCCCATCAATTTAAAATACAGTCTCAGGTCTAATGTTTAGATTTTCCATTTTTTCAAGTACTTTCAAAATACCTGGCAGATGTGCAGCTATAGGACGTATGCTTTCAACCTTTGCAGACCAACGGATGTCCAACATACTATGCAATAAACCACTGATGCACTGATGTTTTTCATAAGTATTTTCCATCTTTGAAGATTTGAGTCGAATAGGGAATATAACTTTTCAACAATTCCCAAAAATGTCACAACCTGAATACTGCTTTCTGCTGCATGGATGCCACAGAAATTTAGACTGTGGCAAGCACAGGGTGAAAACTCAACCAACTGATTTATTCTTAATATGTGAGCTTTGGTACCATTGTAAGCTCTATGCATGTTGCTACTATTGTTGTACCCCTGACCCTCAGCAATTAGAATCCTCTGTTTTCCGAGAACCTCGATAATTAGATTGGCAATGTCTTCACCAGTCTTTTTATTGCAGTTTACAAACTCAAGAAATCTCTCTTCAATCTCATATAATCCAGTTTGCTCCTTCAAAAGAACATATTTTAAGATGAAACAAGTTTGTTCTATGTGAGCAGAATCAGGAGTGGCATCAACAATGATAGAATATTTTGCCAAATATCTTTCCACTAAAATTTTTTTTCTAACATGATCAGCACAGCACTTGATAAACTCATTCTGTATGTCAGCTGATATATATTGAGCTTGCATCCGAGAATGAGCTTCTTCTTGTGATTCTCTCACTTTCTTGAGGCGATGCTCTAAAAGAGAATCATATTTATTTATTTATCACATTTTTACCCCACCTTTTCCCACAGAGTGCAGGCTCAAAGTGGCTTACAGTAGACTGGAAAGACTAGGCAGGTCAGGTCAGGAGTAAGTAGAGAGCAGAGAAGTATAGAATGGGGGAGTGGAGTAGGTATGGGAGGGTATTAAGCGACCTAGCCCAAAGTAAAAGTCAGACTGCATTGGGAGAAAGAAGTGAGGGAGAAACAGAATAAGAAGATGAGAGGGGGAAGTAGATATTAAGGTGAGGAGGGACTGAAAAAGATGAGGGGATGGTCTGAGAGAAAAGAAAGTGTATAGTGTGCACAGATTAGGTATGAAGAGGGACCATTGAGGACTTGCTGGAACTATGGGTTCTATAGATAGGCCAGGGTGGATTTGGAAGGTGATAGAGTGAATGTGGTGTAGATGGGCTTGGGAGAAGGATGGTGAACTATGGCAATGAGTTGAGGTTGGGGAGGAAGAGAGACTGGTGGGACTTGCAGGGCTACCCCTAGCATTTCGTTTACCCACAAGTCCTCTCTGTGTGTGCACCACCTGCTGTGCTCTTCATTTAAAGACAGCCTGACTAGTTGTGTTCACAATCCACCATGAGCACACCCAATCATTTTGGAAAGTTGACTCCTATGCTGGAAAGCTTTGAGGAGTTTGGGGACTTCTGGGCTTTAAGATTGGCCTCTACTGACAGAGTGAATGGATAGGGTCATTTTCCTTTGCAATTGTTGGACTCCTCTTTTCACTATTAGGAGGCAGTCGACCAGCACTTCATCCACCTTATATAGAATAAACCTGTCAAAGCTTTTTGAGTTTACAAAAACCTGTTTAACAGATTGGTCTAGTCTTCATATTACGTTGCATGGCAGAATAAGTTTATGCTGCATGACTTTGTTCCCGAGATGGCTGAATGTATTGAAATGATTTTCTATAAGATTATGAAAAAGCATATATTTCAATTGAAGGATTTGATATCTAAATTTTGTTGGGGTGGGAAAAATCCAAAACACTATTAAGATACCTGTGTGGGCCATGGCAAAGGGGATTATGGGCCTCACAGATATACGAAAATATAGCCAAGCTTATCTTCTTTGCCATCTCAGGGACTGGGAATTGGAGAGACATTGCATATATCATTGGCATATAAGGAGGAATATTTTAGACTATGGTACTTTAATTCTTTTTTGCATGTGCCCCTCCATATGCTACCATATGTGTAGGAGTGTTTTGTTGCAACTTCTGATGGAAATATGGTACGAACTAGTGAAGTAGTGTCATGTCCCCTGACTATTCAGGATATGGGCATCTGAGGATAGGGCGGCCATCTTGGATGTGGGCATCTTCAGGAGAGGGCAGCCATCTTGGAGCTGAGTGTCTTAGGTTGTGGCAGCCATCTTGGAGTTGGGCAGCTTCAGGAAGGAAGGCCATATTTGGGCGTAGGGCATCTCCTCTGATAGGGGCAGCCATCTTGTGACAGCTGCACATGCTTGAGCCTAATTCCTGCACTATTTAAAGCCCTGCCACCAGACCTTCCTTGCTTTGGCTTCTATTCCATTTCCTGAGTAGTGGCAGTGCTTCTGATTGTTACCTGTTCCTGACTTCTGCTGGTATCCTGACTACTTTCTGCTCGCTGCCTGCCCTGACTTCTGCTGGTATCCTGACTACTCTCTGCTCGCTGCCTGCCCTGACTTCTGCTGGTATCCTGACTACTCTTGGCTGGGTGTCCACATCAATCTCCGCCTCCACGCCGCCTATGGTCCGCAGTTCGTCAGCCCCGAGGTTCTGAAAGTCCTGTTGGCCGCCAGCACCTGGGGGCTCAACTCCCGGGGAACAGCGGTCGCCGCAGGTGAAGATTAGGGGTTGCTCAGCTGTCCGCTGGGGCTGGTGTCTACCTTCACCTTTGCACTCCAGCTGGACCCAAGGGCTCACGAGATTCCAGTTCACGACAAGTAGTGAGGGAAACCCGGGGGGGGGGGGGGGGGGGGGGTATCAGATCAAGTTCCCATTCATGGTAATGTACAATTTTCACCGGGCTTAGAGAACAAGGGTTTTGTTAAATGGGCAGAAAGTGGAGTAACATTGTTAGAACGTGTATTACAAACTGACAGTTCCATGTGGAGTTGTGCAGACTTGTGGAGTCTATTTCGACCCTACCCAGAAGATACATTTGCTTACCAACCATTACATCTTTATATCAAGTTATTAGACCTTGGTGGTTTAAGTTTTTGCATATGGGAACACGCGAGAATTTTTTGAGAAGATCCCAAGTGATAGTTTTTCAGTTTCTGAGTTTCATCAAGAACTGCAATGGGTGATGCCGATTAAAGACTTTGGTATGTTGCATGCTTGGTGGATGCATGATTTAGGCATACAAACAGATGCGTTAGATTTTTATCAATAAAATTCTGGAAATTTCGGTGCGTGCCAGTTTTGAGTATTGCTTAGAGCCTATTTTAACTAGGAACAGGCATACAGATCAGGCAGGGTAGATACTCCAATTTGTGCAAAATGTTATCAGAAAACTAATTCCATTCTCCATGTCTTTTGGTCCTGTCTGAAAATAAAACATTTTTGGAGAGTAGTAATACATTACTTGGAAGGGTTGGTGGGGTAGTCAATCCTGATCTCACTGGTGGGCTTGCTCTTGGACAAATATGCACTTAGAATGCAGAGCAGGGGAACTGCTTTTTGGTTCAAAAGGCAGGGATGATTTGTCAAAAAAACATACTTAGTGTTTGGATAAGCAAAGATTCACCCTCTTTTGGGGGATGGTGAAATCAATTCCATGCATTGATGATGTTTGAGCAAGAGGGAGCTAAGGCTTCTATTAGCTCCCTCTTACTCAAGTGGCCTAGAGGAGTGGCTTAGTGGTTAGGGTGGTGGACTCTGGTCCTGAGGAACTGAGTTCAATTCCCACTTCAGGCACAGGCAGCTCCTTGTGACTCTGGGCAAGTCACTTAACCCTCCATTGCCCCAGGTACAAATAAGTACCTGTATATAATATGTAAGCCACATTGAGCCTGCCATGAGTGGGAAAGCACAGGGTACAAATGTAATATAAAATAAATATTAAATGAAAAATAATCTGTTAAAATATATAAGGGGTATATATGCAGTCATTAGGACCTAGGGTGCACTCTTCATTTTAACTTGAAGAGTGTGGGTAGTGGGGCGACTTCCATGTTAACCTGATCTTCTTTTGTTTGTTTGGTTTTTGTTGTTTTGTTTGGTTTTAGTATTAAGTGGGGGGGGGGGGGGGGGAGGAGAGAGGAAAGGTTGACCAGGGGGCTTAGAATAGTCGGAGAAGCTGGGCAGGTGGTAGGGGAGTATAACAGTTCAACTTGACATGCCACAAGACATTCAAATGCAATTACCACTTCATAAGCCACTAGTATCTATTATCGCACATCAGGCTTTAAGTCCATATTTATTACACAGTTTGTCTCCAAATCAAATTTAGTTAACAGTTTATCTTCAAATAAAGTTCTTAATCCAATTGGAAAAAATTATCTGTATGCTGGAACTGTTGAAAGACATCTTGTGACTATTCACTGTTACAGTTGTTATAAAAGCCCTCTGTAGATAGATACTGGCTGTAACCATCTAAATCAATCAATATCCGCAAATGTCCTGACTCAGGTCCGAGTTTCACCACGTAGGTGGCTTCTTTAGGGGATAACTACAAGAAAAGCTTTCATCAATATAAATTTACTTTAATCCAAATATTTACATGAATCTTCATTACTGACTCAGCAGATCCAAACACGCCCACACTCCAAGATGACACCCAGGGATTTAGATATGCCAAGCCTCCCTTTAAAATTGAGGTTTGGGGAATCCTATCCGACATCACTATATTGCAAGCCACTCAGTATCTTTATTTAGACCTCTTGGAGATATCATGTCCCATTCATATATACATTTCTGTTCTCTTTGTAATAGGACTTGTGTCACATTACCATCCCGAGGGAGATTAATGACTACTAGTACTACAAATTTTAAATCGGATAATTGATGATTATAATCCCGCCAATGATCCATCAACAGCGCTTCCTGTTTAGCATGACAAATATTACTGAGATGTTCTCCAATTCTAATCTTAATTTTCCTGGTAGTGTGGCCTGTATAATGTTTCAAACTTGCAATATACAACTTGAGAAGCATCTCTATTGGTTTGAAATTGGAACCTCTCTTGTTCCAAACTAACTTACAATACGCACAATGTCCACACTGCATGTGACCACCTCCTATATGTGTTTGTTTGGCCATATTTAATTGCTGTAATCTTAAAAATTGTTCCTCTGGGATATTTTGTTTGAGATGTTTTGGATGGAAACTATGAAAATGTAATGAGTTATTATCTGTCGTCTTCTGATATACTGTTGTAGTAAATTGACTGCTCTGATAATTTATTCTAAGGTCTAGAAATAAAATAAAATCGTTTTAAAAGCCACCTGAGCTGTAAACATAATGTCAGGGTCACAATTGTTGATCCATTGAATGATTTCCACCAACCTATCCCTGAAACCAGTCCAAACAAAAAAATGTCATCAATGAAATGCTTCCAAAATTATAATAAGGTAAAGGATACATATAAACTGTCTCAAACTTATCCATAAAAGACAAGCTAAAGACGGGGCCACGGTTGACTCCATCTCTGTTTCCATAATTTGTAGTTATAGGAACAACGATGGGGTCAACAGTGACCTCGCCGCCAATTGGCTCCTACATCTGTGCAGGCGGTCTCCACACTGGCACCAGCCCCATCTTTACTGATTCTTGCCCTTTAGGAATGGCTCTGGGTCATGTTAAAGGAGGAGCTGGGGTGCATCCTAGCATAGCATGAGGTATTGAGGGCATTGGCACCAACAATGTTGCTGCTCCAGCCCATCCTTGAGACTTAAGCTCTGTTGGACATCGGAGCTGGCACTGACCAAAGCAATGCTCATTTCCAGCCCATCAGGGGAGGAAGAGACCCCACAGTGAAGGATGGGATCGGTACCTCGGTGCTGTTTTCCAGAGCCTGGTCACACATTCAGTGGCTTGAGGCAGATGCAGACTCAGATATCCCATGAGTACTTTGCTGAGTCAGAGTTGGACTGCTTCTGGGGATCTGATGTGAGGCCAGGGGACTTCTCAGAGGAGGAATCCCTATGTTCAGTCCCTTTTCCACCACAGGAAAGGAAAAAGTCTCTCCCAGAGGAGTTCTCTTTCACCAGTGTTTTTGAGGAAAATAGCTGAAGCTGTTCCATTTAATTTAGAGATCGAGAATGAGCTTAGGGCTGAGATGTTGGATGCCCTTGATTAGGACTTCCCTCCTAAGGAAGCTGTGGCAGTGCACATGCATAACATCCTTAAGACTGCACAGATGAAGAATCAGAGACCCCACTTTCTGAGCAGGTAGCTCCTAAGAAGGCAGACTCTATGCAGAGAGTCCAGAAGGCTCTTGGATCTGAGAAGCCGCAGCCTCTGCACCATTTCATGGTGGTCAAATTGAAGAATCGGAGACCCCACTCTGAGAAGGTAGCTCCTAAGAAGGCGGACTCTATGCAGAGAGTCCAGAAGGCTCTTGGATCTGAGAAGCCGCAGCCTCTGCACCATTTCATGGTGGTTATATCCTCTCTCAAAAGAGCCAGAGGCTTGAGGACCCATGCCTTGGCTCCCCCAGGCAGGGATGCTCAAACTCTGGAGTCTTTTGGGAGGAATGCATTTCAAGGTTGTTGCTCATTTCCTGCATCCAGTCTTATCAGCTTTACATGAGCATTTACTTGACGAACTTGGTGTGCAGCGTGCTATAGTTTGCAGACATTCTCCCTCCAGAGCAGGCCATGGAACTTCACCAAGTAACAACTAAGCAGGAGGAGTATCAAAAACACATAGCTTGGGCAACTTTTGATGCTTTTGATGTGGCATCCAGACTTTCTGCTACAGGTATTGACATGTGCTGCATGTTTTGGATCTAGAACCAGTGGTTCAGGAAAAGTTGGTTGATGTTCCTTTCCGTGGCAACAATCTTTTGGGGGACAAGGTGGAAGAGGTGGCAGACCTCATTAAGAAGAAAACTGATATCATTAAGTCTCTATCTTGGCCCACTCTTTCTGTGGCCTCCACTTCTGTGGAAGTCAAAAGAGTGCCTACTTCTCTCAAGGGTGTAGTTTCACTCCCTTGTCCCATCCTTGGCAGCAGCAGACCCAAAAGCCCCAGCCCACTCCCCAGCTTAAGTAGGGGATGAACTTTTGACTGGAGCATAGTCAAAATAAAAGTATCCATCCTGGACACCCTACTGGTTGGAGTGAGGCTGAATTTTTTACAAGAAAGGTGGCCCCTTGTAACTTCAGACCGTTGGATTCTTCAAATAGTACAGGTGGGTTACACCCTTAATTGGTATCAGCTCCCTCCAAAATGTCCACCAAGAGCTTCAAAACTCAGCTCGCAGCATCAGGAAATGCTCACAGAGGAACTCTATTTTATTTATTTTTACATTTTATTGATGATTATACGTTACATAGAACAATAAACAATTAAAATTGTTGGAGGAGTGGCCTAGTGGTTGGGGTGGTGGACTTTGGTCCTGGGGAACTGAGGAACTGGGTTCAATTCCCACTTCAGGCACAGGCAGCTCCTTGTGACTCTGGGCAAGTCACTTAACCCTCCATTGCCCCATGTAAGCCACATTGAGCCTGCCATAAGTGGGAAAGCACAGGGTACAAATGTAACAAAATAAAATTAAAAGAAAAGCACAACATGTCATCTTCATTTTGTTGTATAATTGCCATAAACAACCTTAATTCCTGCTCACCCCACATACTCCAATTACCCATACCCCCTTCCCCCCTTTTATAATCTAATAATTGTGAAAGGTATGTCAAACATTAACAACAAGATAAGTACATAAGTATTGCCATACTGGGACAGACCAAAGGTCCATCAAGCCCAGCATCCTGTTTCCATCAGTGGTCAATCCAGGTCATAAATATCTGACAAGATCCCAAAAAAGTAGAAAACATTTTTGCTGCTTATCCCAGAAATAAGCAGTGGATTTTCCCCAAGTCCATTTTAATAATGGTCTATGGACTTTTCCTTTAGGATAAAAGCCGGCCAAACCTTTTTTTCAACCCCGCTAAGTTAACCACCTTTACTACATACTCTGGCAACGAATTCCAGAGTTGAATTACACGTTGACTGAAGAAAAATGTTCTCCGATTCGTTCTAAATTTACTACTTTGTAGCTTCATCGCATGCCCCCTAGTCCTAGTAATTTTGGAAAGAGTAAACAGATGCTTCATGTCTACCCATTCCACTCCACTCATTATTTTCAGATGTTCTGGCAAACCTATCAGACACAGGTTAATACGCCTGGATCTGTTCTCCAGGTCATCCAATTTATTTTCTAACTCCACCACACGTTTCTGCAGGGCTTCCGCCGGTCGGTCAGATTCTAGCACGCTGTCTTCTAAGTCACTGAGCCTCTGCTGCAGATTATCAAGATGAAGATGAAATCCATCCAGGCGTTCGTGCGCCGATTCAGCGCGGTCGAAAATTGCCTGCAATTTCTTGTCGAGAGCCGCCTCCACCGCCGTGGTGACCTCCGCGGTTATTTCCGCTGTCCACACCGAGCATACGCTCGAACTTGGTGATTGTTGCCCAGCCGCCATCTTGGGCTCTGCTGTGTTAGGCTTTTCTGTCTCCTTCCGTGGCGCTTTTGCAGTCATTTCGACCTCTCGTTCCTCGGATGTTCCGTCAGCTGCAAGCTCGAACTCTGCAATGCTTTCTGCTTGCACAGAGAGCACCCTTGTTTCCCTTTTTGGGTCGATTAAAGCGTTTGATGAGGGGGACTGGCAGGAGCGCCGCTCGGACACGTCTTCACTCCTGCATCACACCACGTGCCATATCCACTCATTATTTTATAGACCTCTATCATATCTCCCCGCAGCCTTCTTTTCTCCAAGCTGAAAAGCCCTAGCCGCTTTAGCCTTTCCTCATAGGGAAGTCGTCCTATCCCCTTTATCATTTTTGTCACCCTTCTCTGCACCTTTTCTAATTCCACTATATCTTTTTTGAGATGCGGTGACCAGAATTGAACATAATATTCGAGGTGCGGCCGCACCATGGACCGAAACAAAGGCATTATAACATCCTTACTTTTGTTTTCCATTCCATTCCTAATAATACCTAACATTCTATTTGCTTTCTTAGCAAATTAGATCACCACATTAACAACACCCTCAAACCCTTCCAACTTCCTCCCCCCAAGCACTGTAACCACCATCAGAAGACCTTGACTTTTATGAGCCTCTGATCCTATACTTTCTAGGGGGGAAAGACAACATTTTTTTTATCCTACCTCCCCTCCCTCCCCGCCAACCCCTTCCTATTAGAAGATGTGACACTTACTACATATTCCTCATCATAAGATGTTCACAATAAGACTGTGCCCTCTTGGGCTTAGTGTTTGTAAATAAGAATTCCAGACCAACATGCTGTTTTTGCCACTTAGGAGAACCCTGGGCATCTCACACCTCCCAGGTTGCCGGTAAATGTAATTGGTTTCTCCAGTGCCAGTAAGCTGGAGGTTCGGGAGACAGCCAGTTAAGCTATGAACTAAAATGGTAGTCATATATCTGACTAATGCTGTCCAAAATCGTTTTGTAGCGGAGCATCCCGAAAAGGAGGGATGTAGATTATTTTCTTCCTCTGACATTTTAGACAGAGTGGACATATCGTTCTACCTGTTTTGTACAATTGCATTTGGGTAAAATATGCTCTATGCATTACTCTAAAATAACACTTTCTAAACCATGCACAAGTTGTAAGCCCAGCAGATGTATTTTCAAAGCACTTAGCCTTACGAAGTTCCATAGGTTACTATGGAACTTTGTATGGCTGTGCTTTGAAAATGAGCCCCCAGGTATACTTCTAATATTAGTCAACATATCCCAAGCTGCTAACCCAATCCCAAGGTCTTGTGCTCATCTCTTTCACCTCTCTCTAATCCTTTTATTTCTCTAACTTATGTAAAGCTTTATGCAAGCCCAAGATGATAATTTCGTATTCTGAAATTTCATTAAAACATTTTATTCATTCCCCCATTCTCTGTGTAAGGCATTCACCATCTATGGAAGCAATATGATATTTAACTGGGCAATAGGCAAGTCTGTCTCCCCATCTAGACCTTATACATTGTTAAAATTCCTCAAAAGATACTAACCCTTTTCTCTAGTTAGGATATGTTCCAACAAGATTATAGGGCCGCCGAGAGGAGGGGGCAAAATTCCCGGGGCCCAGGCCTCCAAGGGGGACCCAGTGCTGGGGTCTCTCTCTCTCTCCTGCTCCTGATAGGACCCGGGTGATCGCGTCATGACAGGAGCAGGAGAGAGAAAACTTGGGAGGCTGGGGAGGACCCAGAGGAGCAGATACAGCAGGCTGGCGGGGGTCATCCCCACGCCCCACCAGCAGAAGAGATCTTCCTCCAGATCTGCTCTTCTTCACTCTGCTGCATTGCCTGGGTTGTTTTTCCCCTCAGGCCTTGCGTGCTCGGTTTTGAAACCGAGCATGCTCAATGTGAGAGATAAAACAGCTGCAGGGGCAGGCCATGTGGCAGAGTGAAGAAGAGAAGCGCTGGAGGAATACTTTTCTGCTGGTGGGGCCTTGGGATTCCCGCCAGCCAAGGTATTTACAGTTGTGTGAGGCAGCAGCGATCCTGGGGGGGCAGCAGCGATGATGCCTGGCTCAGTCTCTTGGTGGCCCTGCAAGATTATTCCTTACTTTTCCCATTCCTCTCCTTCCTTTTAAAGGCCCATGCAATCAAACCTGCCCCATTAGGGAAGCAGAGAAAGGACTGTATTCCTAGTGCCCCAAAAGACAGAGGGATTTAGTCCCATCCTAGACCTAAGGGCCCTGAACAAATATCTGGTCAAAGTTCAGGATGATTTCCCATGATTCGGGCAAACAATTGGCTATGCTTTCTGGAATTAAAGGATGCTTACACTCACGTGCAGATACGTCCAAGTCACAGTAGTTATTTTAGATTTCGAGTAGGGAAAGTAGCAGTACTGCGTTTTGCCATTTGGCCCTGCGTTCACTGCCAGAATATTTACATAGAGTCTTGCAGTAGTTGCAGCATTGCTACACAGACAAGGAGTACACATCTTTCCTTACCTGGACAATTGGCTGGTCAAGAGCACATCAAGGGAAGGTGCTGAAGAATATTTGCAGAGAACATTTTGGGTGTTAGAGCTACTAGGGTTCATAATTAACTACCCAAAGTCCCACTGCCTCCCAGTGTAGCAACTGGAATACATCGGAGCCCTGCTAGACACTGTTCAGGCTTGAGCCTACCTTCCTCAAGTAAGGGTGGGTGTGCTCATTTGCACTGCTGCTCATGTTGCAGGTTTGCACAGCCAACAGGTCACAGCTCAGTAGATGTTGAGGTTGTTAGGCCACATGGTATCCACTGTGCATATCACACCCATGGCACACCTCCATTTATGAGGTGTCCAGTGGACTCTAGTTTCCCAGTTGTGTCAGGCCACAGGGAATCTGAAGGATGCCATCTTGGTCACCCCAGTGTTGCAGTAATCCCTTCTTTGGTGGACAATATGAACCAGTTTGACTCGGGCTTTAATTCCAAATTCCTCCTCTCTAGAAAATTCTGACCACAGATGCATCCAACTTGGGGTGGAGTGCCCATGTAGATCAGCTTCACACACAAGTCTCTGGTCCACTCAGGGGACTCAGCTTCACATCAGTCTCCTGGAGCTGCGGGCAGTATGGAATGCTCTAAGTGCTTTCACTGATTGACTGTTGAATCAAATTGTTCTGATCCAAAATGGCAATCAGGTTGCCATGTACTATTTCAACAAGTGGGGAGGGGGTGTACAGGAACCTACCCCTTGTGTCAGGAGGCAGTCAGGATATGGTAGTGGGCTATCAGCCATGGCATGTACTCAAAGCCACGTACTTGGGGGGGGGGGGGGGGGAAGACAACTGTCTGGTGCACAGATTGAGCAGGGTGAAGCAACCACATGAGTAGTCTCTCAACATGGGCATTGCCTGCAAAATCATCATCTCAACAATAAAATCCCTCAGTACTGCTCGAGACTCAGATCTCATGGCAGACTAGCATTGGATGCCTTCCTTCTTGATTGGGGGGGAGGGTCTTCTGTATGTGTATCCTCCAATCTCTCTAATAGGGAAGACTCTGCTGAAACTCAAGTAGGACCAAGGAATTGTGATCTTCATCGAACCTTACTGGCCAAAGTAGATCTGATTCCCTCTTCTTCTGGAGTTGTTCTCTGAAGAACCTTGGAGATTGGAGTGTTTTCCAGTCCTCCTCATGCAGAACAAGGGGTCTATTCTGCATCCCAGCCTCCAATCCCTGGCTCTCAAGACTTGGATGTTGAGAGCATAGAATTTGCATTCCTTCAACAGTCTGAGGCTGTTTCCAAGGTCCTTCTGGTTTCCAGGAAAGATTCCACTAAGAGATGCTACACTTTCAATTGAAAGAGGTTTGCCATCTGGTGGGAGAGCAAGGCCCTAGATCCTTTCTCTTGCACTATATAAAAGTTATGGAAGGAGAAGGTCATCTGATGCTGTGCTAGTGGGAGGACGCGTCGCTCTCTAGCTCCTGTTGCCCTGGCCTCTTAATATTCTATATAACTCACCCAATTGTGATCGTAACCCACAGCAATCGAGACTTTGGTCTGGGATAGTTGCATGAACAAATTACTGCGGCATGAAGCAGGTGAAACGTTGGTGAAAGCGGGGAGAAAGTCCAGAGACAGTGTGCACCATTCTGTAGGCAAGATGGTGAAGCAGCTTCCGGCAGCAGTGTCGGAGATAGCAGAGGATGCGCTGGCTGACTTAGCTAGAGCGGTAACGGGCGCAGTGGGGCCAAAATTCGAGACTTTATCGAGTCAAATTGGAAGCTTAGAAAAATTGCTGACAGAAACGCAAAAGCTTACAACTAACTTGAGTCACGGGTTTCCATCCTGGAAGATACTGCCCACGAGGAGACCACAGAAATGGTGACGCTAATGGTGCAGTTGAAACAGCATGCTGACAAGTTGGAAGACTTGGAAAATTGCTTGAGGAGAAGTAATTTGCAGTTTCTGGGCATTCCTGATACTGTTCTTGATGCTCGGCTTCCATTAGTATTGGAAGAGTGGTTGGCACTGGAGCTCCCAATGTGAGAGGGCCTAGGTCCAGGAAAATTAGAGTACACACATCACCTGGATCAGCAGAGCCTCAGAGAGAATAAGCCGAAAGTGTCAAGTTATTGAATTATGGTCACAAAGTGGAAATACTGAGACAATACAGAAATAAGAGAGACTCACTAAAATATGAAGGAAACCTCGTCAAGATTTTTTAGGACTACTCGGCTGCATTAACTGAGAAGCGGAAGTATTTTTATCCACTTTGCTCACAGTTAGCAGAGAAACAAATCCGATTTCTTTTTCTATATCCTGCCACTTTGAAAGTGTTTGTGGATGGCCACTGGACTGTGCTGGATTCAATTACATTTGCTCAGGACTTTGTGAAAGCTGGGGTATAAGCTGAAATTTCTAATTTCTAAATACAACTGTGGTGCATGTTTTTCCTTGGAGTACACTTTAATTTGCATGTGCATGAGAAGTTGCAAGGGTGAAGTTTGTTTCATTGGCTCATGGTGAGTTACTATTTGCACCTGAGGCTAGGACACAGGGGAGCATCAATAGCATGATTGGTGGACATTCCATGATTGGGTGTGGGGTGTTCACATTTGTTTGTGTAAGGGTGCAGGATAGGGAGGGGGAGGTGAGGGGGGGGGGAGGGATGCTGGTGGGGTATGGGTACTGCTCCAGATTTTGATGAGTACAAGAGTAATTATGAGAATTATTACTATACAAATTTCTCGATGGAGCTTGGGTCTGCTTAGAAAGGCCAGCTGGTTTCTTAGTTCTCATGGGGATGAATTTACCTTTGCCTCAGTGGTTGCTGCAGGGGCGTAGCTACGGGTGGGCCCGGGTGGGCCCAGGCCCACCCAATCACAGCTCAGGCCCACCCAAGTTGTCCTGCTCCTCCAATCCGGTGCTGGTCTTCTAGGTGCCGGTTGGGCTGCAGGGAGAGTACTGCACAGCCTGAGCCTTTCAGTTCTTCCCTGGCTCAGCTGGCGTAGCTAGGGGGGGCGGTCGCTCCCCATGTGCATTCACCGTCATTTAGTTCCTGCAGCGCACGCGGTCGCGGTGCCGCCTATGCGCATGGAAAGCTGTCTTTCCGCTTGCACGCGGTGCCACTTACCAGAGAGTGCGCTGGCTGGATCGGATTTGTGCCTTGCTGCAGATGGTTGGCGGCGTCGCCTGCTTGCCGCTTCTCAGCTGCCTGCTGCCCGCGCACTCCCAGTCTCCTGTCTCCCATCTTCTCACTGTGAAGCCAAGAGAAGGAGCAGAACGTCGTCCATAGAGCTCAGCCGCAGCCAATGTGGTAGTAAAGTAGCTTACCACACAAGGCTGCTGCGACTGAGATGAGCTCTCTCAACGACGTTCTGCTCCTTGAAGGGAAAAGACATTATTGGGCCCTTGCTGCCTGGGTCAACCTTCAGTTGGGAGTGAGACCCCTAGAGTCAGCACTCACCATGGCCCCAAACAGGAACAGGAGTCAGAATATGGAGCACAGTTTGCAAAGCTGCCCAGGTAAAAGAAACACTTTTTAACATGTACAGTGAGTGTTTGCTGGGGGCAGGCTCTTCACAGCCTAGGGGAAGAAAGGTATATTGAATCATTAAATATGCATTTTTCCCCTAGGCAGTGTAGAGCCCATCCCCTCCCATAAACCCACCAACAATTAATTAATTTTCTGGGTGGGAGTGCTCTCAATGCCCAGGTTAAAATAATAATTAAAAAAAGTTGTATATCTTTTTACGTTGGCGAGTTTTGGGGTGGGGAAGTTCTCTGCAGTGCCCAGCTTAAAATTAAAAAAAAAGTTTTATATTTAATGTAGGTAGGTTTCTGGGTGGGGGTGGGCTCTGCAGTGGTGTGCTTCAGGCATGCCAGACTATGGTGGGATGAGTAGGAGGTAAGACAGGGCTGACACTAGGCTACAGGGAGGGGTGGGGGGTAGGGTGGGGCTGATGCCTAGGTACGGGATGGATGTGGGGAAGGGGAGGGCTGATGCCAGGTTATAGGGATAGATGGGGGGTAGTGTAGAGAAAGGAAGGGCTGATGCCAGGCTACAGGGATGGATGGATGGGGGGGGGGGGGGGGGGTAGGAAAGGAAAGGTAGGACTGATGTCAGGCTACAGGGAGGAATGGAGGGGTAGGGAAGGACAGAGCTGATGCTGGGCAATTCATGAGGGTTGGTCTGTGTTCTGCATGTGACCAAAGTGATTCTTCTGGCATGTGGTTTGTGTTGGGATCTATTTCAGTCTGAGTAGTCTGACTTTTCCAGTGAGACCCATATTGCTGTTGTGTATATTCACTGCTGCCTTTTTAAAGGTACTGTTATTAGTTTTTGTGTGTTCAGAATTGGTGGTGTTAAAGTTTGCTACATAGGCTTTGAGTATGTATGTGGTTTATATTAATTCTGGACAGCTGTTGGGCAGACTGTTTATTAGAAATCCTTCATCAAGTGCACTTTAAGGCATTATTTAGGAGTATCTCAAGAAATGCTACTCTCACTTATATACATAGTGCCCACCCATATTAGCTCTGGGCCCACCCAAAATGTCAGGTCTGGCTACGCCACTGGGTTTCTGGGACACTGAGCTGTGCAGCAAAAGGGTGGATTGCTTGTGATATGATGGTATAACACAGATGTAATGACTGCTGGAAATTTAAACATACTTTCCTGGAATGTGTCTGGAATAACATACCCTGTTAAAAGATCTAAGATTTTGACTATTGAAACATCACCATGTGGACATAGCGTGCCTACAAGAAACTAAACTGTCAGATCCAGAGCATCTTAAATTGAAGCGATCATGGGTTGGAGAGATTTATTATTCCTCCGCTGCTAATAAAAAAGGCGATGTGGTGGGTTTGATTTTAAAAAAACAACAAAAAAACTTGCCTTGTGCAGTCAAAGAGATTTGTAAGGATGAGTCTGGAAGATATATACTCTCACAAATCACTTATCATGATAGCACCTTATTCTTGCTGGGGGTATATGCTATGAATATGTATCAGCATTCCTTTTTCTTAAATCTGGCACAAGTAGGGGGCAAGGCCCTGGGGCATTCCTTATTGGTAGCAGGTGCTGCTAGAGGTGGTAGACTTAGGAGTAATGTCAGGAAATACTTTTTCACAGCGAGGATGGTTGATACCTGGAATGCCCTCCGGAGGGAGGTGGTAGAGACAAAAACAGTGACAGAATTCAAAAGGTGTGAGATGAACACAGAGAAACTCTATTTAGAAAACAGATGGTAGAAAACAAACAAACAAAAAAAACCTTAAATGGCTACAGACGGTGGATGTGTGAGTGATGCTTGGACAGCTACTCTGGCTGTGAAGAACTAAGGCCGGTGCCAGGCAGACTTTGTAGGTCTGTGTCTGTATATGGCAATCCAGTTTAGGATAGGCTGGAAAGGGCTTCAATGGCAACTTCAGTAGCTGGAACCGAGGACAGCGCTGGGCAGACTTTTATGGTCTGGGTCCCACAAATGACAAGATGAATTTGGATAGGTTGGAGTGGGCTTTGACGTCGACTCCAATAGGAGGAACATAAAGACAGAGCTGGGCAGACTTCTATGGTCTATGTCCCAGAAACACCAAAGAAAGACTTGTGATAAAGTATATAATATCACATTCATTCTCCGAGGACAAGCAGGCTGCTTGTTCTCGCTGATGGGTGACGTCCACGGCAGCCCCTCCAATCGGAACACTTTTCTAGCAAAGTCCTTTGCTAGTCCTCGCGCGCCGATGCGCACCGCGCATGCGCGGCCGTCTTCCTGCCCGAACCGGCTCGTGCCGGCCAGTCTTCTTTTGTCCACGCTCGGTACGGTCGTGTTTCGCTGTTTGCGCCCCGAAAGTTGACCTCGCGCGTCGTTTTTGGACTTCACTTTAAAAAAAAAAAAGAATGTCGGAAGGAGACCTTTTCGGTCTGTTCCCCTTCCTGTATTTCTAGTTTCGCCCCGGTAAGTTTTCTTTCGTCGTCGGGGTAGGCCCTATTTAGGCCTCGGTTCGAAGTTTTCTTCCCCTTTTTTTGTGGTGCCATTTTTGCCATTTCGAGTTTTGATCTCGCCGGCGCGATTTTTCCGCCCATGACATCGAAGTCTTCCAGCGGCTTCAAGAAGTGCACCCAGTGCGCCCGGGTAATCTTGCTCACTGACAGGCACGCGCCGTGTCTTCAGTGTCTGGGGGCTGGGCACCGCCCGCAGGCCTGTAGTCTGTGTTCTCTTTTGCAAAAGCGGACTCAGGTAGCGAGATTGGCCCAGTGGAACGTTTTGTTCTCGGGCTCTTCGTCGGCATCGGCACCGGGAGTATCGACTGCTTCGATGTCGTCGGCGCCCAGACCTTCATCCTCGCCCCCGATTGCATCAAGTGCATCGAGGCATCGGCCCTCTGCATCGGGGCCGAGACATCGGAGGGCTGCGTCAGCGTCGGTGGTACCGAGACTTCCTCGTCTGCTGATGTCGTCGGACGGTGGTGCTGCGTCTGGAGTGCAGGTGAGGGCTGTCCATTCCCCTGCTGGTGGCGGTGAGCCTTTGGGTGGGTCTCCCCCTACCCTGAGGGCTCCTGCGGTACAGCCCCCCCCCCCCGAGACCGACCTCCTTCGGCCTTGGCCCCGAGGAAGCGACGGCTGGATTCTACGTCCTCCTCGTCAGTGCCGGGAAGCTCCGGTGACATGCTTCGTCCCAAAAAGTCGAAGAAGCATCGTCACCGGTCCCCTTCCCGTGTCGGCACCGAGAGCTCTGGGTCGCCGAGGGAGTCGGCACCCAGTAGGCATCGGCACCGAGAGGACCACTCGCCCTTTGTTCAAGAGGTGTCGGTGCGCTCCCCTTTGGACAGCCCGAAACAGCCTCCACGCCCGGAACAGATTCTGACATCGACACCTGCATCGGCTTCCATGTCTTTTTCCACAGCCGCTCTGCACGAGAGTCTCCGGGCCGTTCTCACAGAGATCCTGGGAGAGCTGTTGCACCCTACCCCTCCGGTACCGGGGGTGCTTGCGCCACCGGTACCGTCGAGCGAGGCGCCGACTGGCCCATTGCCCGGGGTGAGGTCTCAGACATCGGTGCCGCTTGCGGTACCGACTGCGGTAGCCTCCCAGGAAGGCTCCCCGACTACGTCGGCGGAGGGAGCTTCGCCGGTGCGGGCGAGGGAGTCTACCTTTCAACGCTCCCACCGTGGCCGTGGGTCCACGGAGTCGAGCCGGGCACGGCTGCAGACACAGGTCCGTGAACTTGTGTCTGACACCGATGGTGAGGCCTCGTGGGAAGAGGAAGAGGACATCAGATATTTCTCTGACGAGGAGTCTGAGGGTCTTCCTTCTGATCCGACTCCCTCTCCTGAAAGGCAGCTTTCTCCTCCCGAGAGTCTGTCTTTCGCTTCCTTTGTCCGGGAGATGTCTACGGCCATCCCCTTCCCGGTGGTTGTGGAGGACGAGCCCAGGGCTGAAATGTTTGAGCTCCTGGACTATCCTTCTCCACCTAAGGAAGCGTCCACAGTACCCATGCATCATGTCCTCAAAAAGACATTGCTGGCAAACTGGACCAAGCCTCTAACTAATCCCCACATTCCCAAGAAGATCGAGTCCCAGTACCGGATCCATGGGGACCCAGAGCTGATGCGCACTCAGTTGCCTCACGACTCTGGAGTTGTGGATTTGGCCCTAAAGAAGGCCAAGAGTTCTAGGGAGCATGCTTCGGCGCCCCCGGGCAAGGACTCTAGAACCTTGGACTCCTTTGGGAGGAAGGCCTACTATTCTTCTATGCTCGTGGCCAAAATTCAGTCCTACCAGCTCTACACGAGCATACACATGCGGAACAATGTGCGGCAGTTGGCGGGCTTGGTGGACAAGCTCCCCCCCCTGAGCAAGCCAAGCCATTTCAGGAGGTGGTCAGGCAGCTGAAGGCGTGCAGAAAATTCCTGGCCAGAGGGGTGTATGACACCTTTGATGTTGCGTCCAGGGCCGCTGCTCAAGGTGTGGTGATGCGCAGACTCTCATGGCTGCGTGCCTCCGACCTGGAGAATAGAATCCAGCAGTGGATTGCGGACTCGCCTTGCCTTGCGGATAATATTTTTGGAGAGAAAGTCGAGCAGGTGGTAGAGCAGCTCCACCAGCGGGACACCGCTTTCGACAAGTTCTCCCGCTGGCAGCCTTCAGCCTCTACCTCTACAGGTAGAAGATTTTTTGGGGGAAGGAAGACTGTTCCCTACTCTTCTGGCAAGCGTAGGTACAATCCTCCTTCTCGACAGCCTGCGGCCCAGGCTTAGCCCCAGCGCGCTCGCTCTCATCAGCAGCGTGCGCCTCAGCAAGGCCCCTCGGCTCCCCAGCAAAAGCAAGGGATGAGCTTTTGACTGGCTCCAGCAGAGCATAGCCTACATCCAAGTGTCAGTGCCGGGCGACCTGCCAGTCGGAGGGAGGTTGAAAGCTTTTCACCAAAGGTGGCCTCTCATAACCTCCAATCAGTGGGTTCTCCAAATAGTCCGGCAAGGATACACCCTCAATTTGGCCTCAAAACCTCCAAATTGTCCACCGGGAGCTCACTCTTACAGCTTCCAACACAAGCAGGTACTTGCAGAGGAACTCTCCGCTCTTCTCAGCGCCAATGCGATCGAGCCCGTGCCATCCGGGCAAGAAGGGCTGGGATTCTATTCCAGGTACTTCCTTGTGGAAAAGAAAACAGGGGGGATGCGTCCCATCCTAGACCTAAGGGCCCTGAACAAATATCTGGTCAAAGAAAAGTTCAGGATGCTTTCCCTGGGCACCCTTCTCCCCATGATTCAGGAAAACGATTGGCTATGCTCTCTGGACTTGAAGGACGCCTACACGCACATCCTGATACTGCCAGCTCACAGACAGTATCTGCGATTTCAGCTGGGCACACGTCACTTCCAGTACTGTGTGCTACCCTTTGGGCTCGCCTCTGCGCCCAGAGTGTTCACGAAGTGCTTGGCTGTAGTAGCAGCGGCACTTCGCAGACTGGGGGTACACGTGTTCCCATATCTCAACGATTGGCTGGTGAAGAACACATCCGAGGCAGGAGCCCTGCAGTCCATGCAGATGACTATTCACCTCCTGGAGCTACTGGGGTTTGTGATAAATTATCCAAAGTCCCACCTTCTCCCAGTGCAGAAACTCGAATTCATAGGAGCTCTGCTGGATTCTCGGACGGCTCGCGCCTATCTCCCAGAGATGAGGGCCAACAACTTGTTGTCCCTCATCTCGCGGGTGCGGGCGTCCCAGCAGATCACAGCTCGGCAGATGTTGAGATTGCTGGGCCACATGGCCTCCACAGTTCATGTGACTCCCATGGCCCGCCTTCACATGAGATCTGCCCAATGGACCCTAGCTTCCCAGTGGTTTCAGGCTGCTGGGGATCTAGAAGACGTGATCCACCTGTCCACGAGTTTTCTCAAATCCCTGTATTGGTGGACGATTTGGTCCAATTTGACTCTGGGACGTCCTTTCCAAATTCCTCAGCCTCAAAAACTGCTGACCACGGATGTGTCTCTCCTGGGGTGGGGAGCTCATGTCGATGGGCTTCACACCCAAGGAAGCTGGTCCCTCCAGGAACGCGATCTACAGATCAATCTCCTGGAGTTACGAGCGGTCTGGAACGCTCTGAAGGCTTTCAGAGATCGGCTGTCCTACCAAATTATTCAAATTCAGACGGACAACCAGGTTGCCATGTATTACATCAACAAGCAGGGGGGCACCGGATCTCGCCCCCTGTGTAAGGAAGCCGTCAGCATGTGGCTCTGGGCTCACCGGCACGGCATGGTGCTCCAAGCCACATATCTGGCAGGCGTAAACAACAGTCTGGCCGACAGGTTCAGCAGGATTATGCAACCTCACGAGTGGTCGCTCAATTCCCGTGTAGTGCGACAGATCTTCCAGGTGTGGGGCACCCCCTTGGTAGATCTCTTCGCATCTCGAGCCAACCACAAAGTCCCTCAGTTCTGTTCCAGGCTTCAGGCCCACGGCAGACTGGCATCGGATGCCTTCCTCCTGGACTGGGGGGAGGGTCTGCTGTATGCTTATCCTCCCATACCTCTGGTGGGGAAGACTTTGTTGAAACTCAAGCAAGACCGAGGCACCATGATTCTGATTGCTCCTTTTTGGCCGCGTCAGATCTGGTTCCCTCTTCTTCTGGAGTTGTCCTCCGAAGAACCGTGGAGATTGGAGTGTTTTCCGACCCTCATCACACAGGACGAAGGGGCGCTTCTGCATCCCAACCTCCAGTCTCTGGCTCTCACGGCCTGGATGTTGAGAGCGTAGACTTTGCCTCTTTCGGTCTGTCAGAGGGTGTCTCCCGCATCTTGCTTGCTTCCAGGAAAGATTCCACTAAGAGGAGTTACTTCTTTCTATGGAGGAGGTTTGCCGTCTGGTGTGACAGCAAGGCCCTAGATCCTCGCTCTTGTCCTACACAGACCCTGCTTGAATACCTTCTGCACTTGTCTGAGTCTGGTCTCAAGACCAACTCTGTAAGGGTTCACCTTAGTGCAATCAGTGCATACCATTACCGTGTGGAAGGTAAGCCGATCTCAGGACAGCCTTTAGTTGTTCGCTTCATGAGAGGTTTGCTTTTGTCAAAGCCCCCCGTCAAGCCTCCTACAGTGTCATGGGATCTCAATGTCGTTCTCACCCAGCTGATGAAACCTCCTTTTGAGCCACTGAACTCCTGCCATCTGAAGTACTTGACCTGGAAGGTCATTTTCTTGGTGGCAGTTACTTCAGCTCGTAGAGTCAGTGAGCTTCAGGCCCTGGTAGCCCAGGCCCCTTACACCAAATTTCATCATAACAGAGTAGTCCTCCGCACTCACCCTAAGTTCTTGCCGAAGGTTGTGTCGGAGTTCCATCTGAACCAGTCAATTGTCTTGCCAACATTCTTTCCCCGTCCTCATTCCTGCCCTGCTGAACGTCAGCTGCACACATTGGACTGCAAGAGAGCATTGGCCTTCTATCTGGAGCGGACACAGCCCAACAGACAGTCCGCCCAATTGTTTGTTTCTTTTGATCCCAACAGGAGGGGAATGGCTGCGGGGAAACGCACCATATCCAATTGGCTAGCAGATTGCATTTCCTTCACTTACTCCCAGGCTGGGCTGGCTCTTGAGGGTCATGTCACGGCTCATAATGTTAGAGCCATGGCAGCGTCGCTAGCCCACTTGAAGTCAGCCACTATTGAAGAGATTTGCAAAGCTGCGATGTGGTCATCTGTCCACACATTCACATCTCATTACTGCCTACAGCAGGATACCCGACACGACAGTCGGTGCTTCAGAATCTGTTCGGGGTTTAGAATCCAACTCCACCCCCCTAGGCCCATGTTTTATTCTGTTCCAGGCTGCACTCTCAGTTAGTTGGATAAATTGTTAGGTCAATCTCAGTGATGTCCTCGCCGTTGCGAGGCCCAATTGACCATGGTTGTTGTTTTGAGTGAGCCTGGGGGCTAGGGATACCCCATCAGTGAGAACAAGCAGCCTGCTTGTACTCGGAGAAAGCGAATGCTACATACCTGTAGAAGGTATTCTCCGAGGACAGCAGGCTGATTGTTCTCACAAACCCGCCCTCCTCCCCTTTTGGAGTTGTGTCTTCCCTTCTCTTTGTCTTGCTACATATGAGACTGGCCGGCACGAGCCGGTTCGGGCGGGAAGACGGCCGCGCATGCGCGGTGTGCATCGGCGCGCGAGGACTAGCAAAGGACTTTGCTAGAAAAGTGTTCCGATTGGAGGGGCTGCCGTGGACGTCACCCATCAGTGAGAACAATCAGCCTGCTGTCCTCGGAGAATACCTTCTACAGGTATGTAGCATTCGCTTTGTTGATTTAATCATGAATTGATAATGAATGTGACTGTTGGGCAGACTAGATGGACTGGTCAGGTCTTTATCTGCTGTCACTTACTGTGTTACTAAAACATAAATCTTATTCTGAGACTGACGTGTAGTATGCACCACCAATTTAAACTCTTGGGTTATAGGACAGATAAATATTGAAACTTCATACATAATTTGGCAGGCTGGACATTTATTACATTTCCTTTCTCCATCCTGTATAATAGACTTATAATAGTAGTCCACACATCAGCATTACACAGAATATCATTAAGATTACAATTTCTTTCTCACACAAACAAAAATCTCATGTCTTTCAGACAAAGATGTTGTATTAATAGTAAACATCTCCATCATATCTCCCCTCTCCCACTTTTCTTTCAAATTATACTTAATGAGATCTTTGTCTATCCCCACATGCTTTATGATGAAGACTATTTTGTTTCTATCTTTTTGAAAGTGTGGTCTCTAGAATTGTACACAATATTCTAAATGAGGTCTTACCAGAGTCTTATATAGTGACATTATCACCTCCATTTTTCCTGCTGGCTATTCCTCCCCCTATTCACCCAAGCATTCTTCTAGCTTTTGCTGTCTCCTTTTCTACCAGTTTGGCCATCTTAAGATCATCACATACGATCACACCTAAGTCTCACTCCTGTTTTGTACACAAAACATTTTGGCCCCTAAACTGTACTGATCCCTCAAGTTTATGCAGCCCAAGTGCATGACCCTACATTTTTTAGCATCAAATCTTCCAAATTCTGGACCATTCTTCAAGTTTTACTTGGTCTTTTTTCATGTTATCCACACCATGATAGATGTCTACCTTTTGGAGGTTTTTGTATCATCTGCAAAGAGGCAAACCTTACCAGACAGCTCTTCATTAATATCACTTACAAAAACATTAAAAAGAACTGGCTCAAGAACCGAACCTTACACACACCACTGATAACATCCCTGTCCTCAGAGTGAGATCCATTTACCACTACCCTCTGTCATTTTCCACTCAACTAGTCCTTAACCCAGTCAATCAGTTTAAGGTCCATACCGAGGGGACTCATTTTATTTATTAGTTATCTAAGTGGAACTGTGTCAAAGGCTTTGCTAAATCTAAGTTCACCACATCTAGTAGTCTCATTCGGCACTGTTTCCTCTAAGCTAAGCGGGAGTCCTCCAATTGCATTGCTGCTAGTAGGAAGTGGTGCTTCAATATTGTGTTTTCAGTCGCTAGGGACAGGTAGGTTCCGTGGAGTTCTGCAGAGCTTGAATGTCCTTCACTTTTGAAAATGAGATGTGAAACAGCACCCTTCTTTGGCAGGACTGTAGGTGGAGGACTCCTGCTTATTTTAGAGGGAACAGTGTCCCTCGGTCCAACTCTTGGTCACCCAGTCAATGAAATTAGTCAGATTTGTCTAACAAGACCTGCCTCTAGTGAGACCATACTGCCTCAAGTGCTGCAATTCATTGGATTCCAGAAACTTCACTATTAAGCATTTCCATTAATTTATATATCACAGAAGTCAGACTTACTGGCCTGTAGTTCCCAACCTCTTCCTTCGGTTTTTATGGAGAGACTACATCCGCCCTTCTCCAGTCCTCAGAGACTGCTCCCAACTCTAGAGAAATATTGAAAAGGTCAGCCAGAGGAGCTGCCATAACTTCCTAAGTTTCTTCAGTACCTTTAGATGTATGCTATCCAGCCCTATTGCTTTGTCCACCTTTAGTGTAGCCAGCTCCTTATGAGCACAGTCTTCAGAAAATCATTCAGGGTCTAAGTCCTGCTCCGAGCCCTTCAGCTGTGAACACAGAACAGAAATATTTGTTAAGCAATTCCACTTTCTTTATCAGCTTCTACTTATTCCTCCCCTTCACCTTAGAGTCTCACAATGCCACTTTTGCACTTCCTCTTATCACTAACATATCTAAAAAATGGCTTGTCCCTCCATTTTACCATATTGGCTATTTTTGATTCCGTTTGCATCTTTGCTTTCCTGACTGCTTTACCAGCTTCTCTTAGCTTTACCAGATATTGTCGCCTCTCTTTCTCTTTCTGTTATCTCTTGTAGTTTATAAAGGCTAACTTCTTTTTTCTTACCTTTTCAGCTACTACTTTTGAGAACCAAAATGACCTTATTTTACTCTTACTTTTATTTACTTTCCTTACAAAAAGGTTTGTTGCCCTTACAATAGGTCCTTTCAGTTTTGCCTACTGCTTTCCTTCTTCCAGATGTTCCATTCCTGCTAATAACTTTTTAAGGCAATCCCCCATCTGATTAAAGTTAGTTTTTTAAAGTCTAGAACCTTCACTTTTGAATGGACCCTCTCCACACCTATCTTAATTTAAAATTACACCATCTGGTGATCACTGGATGCCAGATGATCACCCACTATAACATCAGGAAAACTCTCCCCATTCATAACCATTAAGTCAAGTATGGTCCTATCCTGCGTGGGTTCCATTATGAATCACTGGAACAGTTCACCCTGTAGAGAATCCAGGATCTCCCTACTTCTAGAAAACTCCACAATAGGGATTCCCCAATCAACATCTGGCCTATTAAACACTTAGTAGTAGTACACCCCATTTCACAGCTCTCCGAATATCTTCAATTAAATCTCTGTCCACTTCTGTCTGTGAAGAAGGGCTGTATATCACGCCAATGTAAATACATTTTCTACTCTCTCTTTCCAGATTGATCCACAGTGCCTCTTGCTTACCCTGTAGGTCCTGCAATTGTGTGGCTTTCATATTATCTTTAACATATAATGTCACTTCCCCTGCCTTTCTTCCTACGCTGTCTTTCCTGAACAGATTATAGCCAGGTATAACTATATCCCAGTCATAGTTTCCGTGATCCATGTCTCTCTCACTGCCACTAAGAACAAATTAGCCTCTTTCATCACAGCCTCTATTCTATTTTATTCATATCTTATATTCCACCATATTTCCAAAAGGATTCACTGCAGATTACAAGATAAGAAACATCTCAGTTAGATGGAATTACAAAAAACTACATTAAGAAGATCAAACTAAATTTACAACTGAAAATAATAGGGTCTTCGACTGTTTTCTAAATAATAGGTAAGACTGAATAGACCTTACCCCAAACTGTATATTATTCCAAAATCTTACCTCTAAATATTGAAAGCAATTGATCAAATAACTCTTTCCCCTTTAAATTTGGAAACAACAGAGAATTAGAATAGATGGAACGAGAAGTTTGCTCTGTAGACAGTAAAGTTAAATAGTTATTATTATTATTTGTAGCATTTGTATCCCACATTTTCCCACCGATTTGCAGGCTCAATGTGGCTTACATTTGCCGTAATGGCTGTTGCCATTTCCGGGTAACAGAGTACAAAAGTCATTGCATTAAGGTGCATACATACATGGTGAAGAAGAGGTAGCAGAATGCAAAAGTCATTGCATTCAGGTGCATACATACATGGTAAAGAAGAATACAGTGTGGCATTAAGGTGCATTCATACTTGGTAAAGAAGAATACATTGTTAGAAAGACATACAGTTAGAAAGACAAACTGAATTTTGCCCTGCCAGAACCTTAATTCACATACTACGGGCATTAGTATACACTGCTTTCCAGATGTTGCCCCTTTTTCCCAATTGTGTAGAGGTATTTATGCTTCACTTACCTTAGGGTATACTTAACCTGCAGGCTTTGATCACCCATCTCCAATGATTCTAGTTTACGCTCTCTTCAGTAGGTTAGCCAGTTTGCTGCTGAAGACACTTCTTCCCTTCTTTCATAGATGGACACCTTCTTTGCTCAGCAGCCCTTGGAAAATCATCCCATGGTCCAGGAAGCCGAAACTCACTTGATGTCACCATCCACACAGCCATGCATTCATTTCCAGGATGCAAGCTTCTCTGCTTTGGCCTTTGTCCTCAACTGGGAGGATTGATGAGAACACCAACTCTGCACCTGTCTGCTTCCCCCTTTCTCCCAGAGCGATGAAGTAATTTTGATACATGCATGGCAGTATCTAACAGTATCACTTGTGCCAACATGGATGAGCAGCATTGGATAATAGTCATTGGGCTGGATAAGTCTCGGCAAGCTCTCTGTATCATCTTGAATTTTGGCACCTGGCAGCACACCTCCCAGGATATCATGTCTGGATGCCTCTGTTCCCCTCAGAAGGGAACTGCTAACCACCAGTACTTTTTGCCGCCAAGTGGTCACTGGTCCAGCAACTTTGGGGATTTTGAGCTTTGGTTCCTCCTGTCTCTGGGATGCTCTTACCTCCTCCACTTCCAGGTCTGCATACTGGTTCTTCAGTTCAAGGGCAGGGGGAGTCAAGGTATCAGTCCTGCAGGGTGTCGTAATCTGTGTCCAGCTGTCCTCTTTCAGCACAGCTTCTTCCCCACTGCTGGAGATTTTTGATGTCTCATGAAGCATTTCATCGATGAATTTCTCATTCTCACAGATGCATCTCAACCTTGCCAACTTATCTCTTGCAGGCAGATGATCAGAAGTCCCGTGCTGTTCCAAAGAGCGCTCTAAAAATATTGCTGGAACAGTGTGGGGCTATACCGCCCCTATGATCAGAGATAATGACATGCAAATTTAAGCACGCTATTATCTCAGAGCTAGTGTTAGGATTTGCGGAGCATTGGGGAGGAATAGGCAGCCCTGTCCAACATGCATTTGCATGCTAGCAGGCCCCCCATCCCCCCAATAGGACCATAACCCAAGCCCCCAACCCCTGCAAGAGCCCCGACCTTCCCTCCTCAAGTCAGCGACATAGGGGCTGGAGATCTGACACAGGGGTGGATCTCCAACTCCCCCTAACCTTCTCACACCCAAAAAATAAGGCCCTGGTCCTAGTGGGCTGCAAGCCCAAACCCCCACCTGGTGGTCTAGTGGCCCCTCTCCCTCCCTGTACCCCCTCCTCTTTAGTACTGCCTTCAAAATGGCAGCACCCAGCCCTGCCCAGTGCATCCTGGGATGTGCTGGGTGGGGCTTCCCAATCATATAATGGAGAAATAGGGAAGCCCCGCCCAGCGCATCCCAGGATGCCCTGGGCTAGACGCCACCATTTTGAAGGGAGCGCTGAAGAGGAGGGAGTATCGGGGGAGAGGGGCCACTAGACCTTCAGGTGGGGGGCTTGGGCTTGCAGTCCACTAGGCCACAAGGGCCTTAATTTTTGGGTGTGAGGGGGGTTGGGGGGCTGGAGGTCCGTAGAACCTCCAGCCCCCTTGTCACTGGCTTGGGGTGTGGGGGTTGGGGCTCCTGCGGGTCTAGAGGTCCGGTCCTGTTGTGGGGGATGGGGGAGCCTAATAGCATTCAAATGCTTACTGGGCAGGGCTCCCCATTCCTCCCCAAATCCTAACGCTAAATGTGAGCTGGCGTAGGTTTTGCTGCGGGAGCAGTGCCCATAGAACATTGGAGAGGAATAGTTAATGCCCTGTGAATCAAGCATTTGCATGCTCATTGCGTTCAGAGCGGGCCAGTACATTGTTACATGAGCTGGCCAACTCTGATCATAGGATGGGAGCAAGTGCAGGCACTAGTAGAGTGCTGTTGGCCTCTAGTGCTTGCGTTTGCTTTTGATCATCTGCCTGTCGGTTCTTCTGCTTCTTTCATGAGGGATTCAAACTGCAGATATCTTGTATATGGAACCAGCCCCTCTCTTTGGATCACATTTTCTGTCTGCACAGAGGCAGAAGCTGTAACTGGGGCAACAGCTTTGGCTGCATGATGTTTCCCAGCCATAACCCCAAGTTTACATTTTCCCAAGTTTGAATTTCCAGGTGGCAAGATACTCACAAATGAAGTTTTCTTCCTCTCAGCAGGTCCTTTTCCAGCACCTCTTCAGGCTTCCAGACTTCTAGCTTTTTTCCCTGATCTAAATCGGCCCTGTTGCCACCCAGTTTTATGCACCTAAATTTTGGAGTTTATTGAAATTTTGAGTAAAAATTTAAGCACTCAGCTCTATTAAGCTTTCAGAGAGGCAATTTAGGAGCAAAACTTTCAAAGTTAGGAGCATAAATGCTTTGAATATTGGGTTTTATGTTTTTTTAGTCTCTAAGTTTTGCATGTGTCCACTGAGGCAATTGTATGTGCACCTACTTCAGCATGTAAAACTCTGTTCTATATGTTCAAGCTATTTACAAATTACCCTCTTTGGTGGTGGTTCTTTTTGAAAACTGACATACATACCTACTACTCAGGTTTATATGGTTTGTTATAAAATTATCTTCTAAATGTATTTATTTTAATTTTAAACAATGAATGCTAGTATAATAGAAATATATATATATATATATATATATATATATATATATATATATATATATATATATAAACATGTAATATCTTAGCAGTATATTTTGATTTTTTTTTCTGCAGTTGAATCATCTTCAGAGGTGTTGCCCAGGCAGCTGTCATCATCAAAGCACAAGCTAGAAGGAAGTACCATATCAACATCAACTCTAAAAAGAATCCTCTTCAGTTCAAATATTAGCTACTGCTCCAGAGCTTTCTCGCCAGTGGAAGGAACAACTCCTATTCTGAAAAGATCACCTGAATGCAACAGCAGTGTGAGGACACCTTCTAAAAAACAAAAGAAAACTTTGTCTACTGACACAGCATTGATAACTATGCTTAAACCTCTCCAACCACACTGTCCTAATCAGCAGCTAGAAAACTGGCCTTCGGACACTTCTAGAACTTTCCAGCTAGAAAAAGATGCCAAAGACACTAGGAGCTATGATAATATCAGTGCACCTCTGAATAACAATTGTGGTGATTTGTTCTTGAGAGGCGATGCCTGCAATGATACATTCCCTTCAGACTGGAGTCCTCCCAGGATTGATTTTTTGTACAGTAAAAGTTTGTTGACTTCTCCTGTAAAAGGGTTGGATGATAGCTCATACCATGTTCAGACAGAGACTGGTATTTTGGAAAGGGAAGAGGATTATAATGAAGGCTCCCATGGAACTTTGAAATTGCCAGGAAACCTTCATTTACCTGAAGAAGAGGTAATGCTACTGGAACAGAAGATGCAGGAGGATTGCACAGAGACAAAGAGCTCACATGGTCAACTTGAGACAGCTGATACCACTTATTCAGTGACAGAGCCTACATGTTCCTTCCACAGAGAGCATCCAGAAGTGTGCAATGAATGTAAACATCCCTCTCTTATCAGAGACACAGTTTCTGATAACCACACAGGATTAGACAACACTTTGGAATATTTTCCAGTGCCATATCCCCTTATTCAGATGAGATACTCATCTTGGAGTTGTCAGATAAACTTACTCATTACAGGGATCGAAAGCACTGTAATTTAAGCAGACAGAAAGCTAATGATATCTTGCTAAAGCTGAGAGATCTTATCCAAACTTTGAACAAATCAAAAGATGAGCCCTCTCCAAGCCATGATGTGAATCTGAATCAGGCTGTGCTGCCATCTTCTGAAGTATGTTCTGCAAGTCTGGTATGTGCTAAGTCTTCTCTATAATGAAAAAAATCAATAGTGTACATCTAAAGCTTGCTCAATTTTTAAAATTGCTCTGATTAGTTAGTAGCTGAATTATCTAAAACAAATTGGTTAGCACTTCTAGCTACTAGTTTGTGATATAAGTAAAAACAAAATGACAGACCTTATGTATTTCCATCCCCTTTTTATTCTATCTTTGGACTCTGCAGTAAACTTTACCATGCATGTTAAAAATAACCATATATAGTAATGAGGTTGTAAAACACATTAGCATGAGCATGGAAAAATTTGCAAGGCTATGCATGCAAATGAAGGGGGATACAAATGAGGTGACGTGGAGGGGCATAATCGAAAGGTTGGCTAAATCTGAATTTGGGCGCCCTCTCAAAGCTGGCCAAAATCGGGTAGGTATAATCGAAAAATAATATGGCCAGCCATAGACATTCCTTTATTGCGGTTGACAATGGCCAAATCAGGGGCGCCCAAAGTATAGGAAAAATACGACAGTTATGTGAGAAACGCATTACTGTACTTTATACTTCTCAATGTTCCTAATATTTTCCCCATACCTGGATGTCCACAACTACATGCACTGTACTTGCGGAACATGCAGCTGTAGGAAATAAGGAACATACATATTTTATTGTGTGTATATATGAAGTTCGCACACTTGATAATGATCCGTATAAGGAAAACTCCAATATAAGGGAAACTCCGCACGTAGGCCCCGCACGCGTGATGATAATCCATGAACGTCCATGCGTCACGACCTTCCATGTGTGGAGCCATTATAGATGCCAAGACATGCACGTACTGACCTATCCATATACGGGATGGTGATCCATATATGGAGCTGTGCATGTAAGGACGCCCATCACGCATGGACGTCCATATAAGACGATGCACGCTTTCCAATGGTTATTCACTGAGAAACATGGCACTCCGCAGGGAGCCCAATTTCAGCCAGGATGAAAGTTTGTGCCTTGTGCGCCTGTGCTTCAAGCACAGGCATATTCTTTTTCCCCACCACAACCACCTGCCCCCCAGGACTCTCTGCATCCAAGCCTGGGGTGAGATAAGGGACAGATTGGAGAGGTAAGTGTTTGCTCCCCCCCATCCTGGGCTATTAGGGCCCCTTCCTGTAGCTACACATATAAGAGCTCCCTCAGCAGTGTAAGCACAAACTTGAGTCTGCATTCAAGGGTAATCAGTGATATGTGCACATGCACATTCATTAATAGAATCTATGTACTAGAAAGCAAAAACATTCCCACATCCCCACAATACTGCAAACGTCCAGCTCAATGGCATCATCTGTACCAATGTAATGTTCCCCCCCCCCCAATCAGTGTTGTGAGTCTCTCCTATTTGATTTCCAAATGAATTTGTGTGCTGAAGGCAAGAAGGGCCATCCCCTAACTCCTGGTGTACAAACTTATATCTTGCAGAAGATTTGGCATTCGGAGGGACCTCAAGTCCCTCCAGCAGAGGTTCAGGGGCATGAGGAGGCACAGCCCTGAAATCATCAGGGAAGTGAGATGGCGCCAATCTCCATGGTTCTTCGGAGGACAACTCCAGAAGAAGAGGAAACCAGATCTGACGGGGCCAAAAAGGCGCAATCAGAATCATGGTTCCGCGGTCTTGCCTGAGTTTCAGCAAAGTCTTCCCCACCAAAGGTATGGGAGGATACGCATACAGAAGGCCTGTCCTCCAATGAAGGAGAAAGGCATCCGACGCTAGCTTGTCCGCTCCACGTAAAAGGCCAATGCAAATGTTGTGTACAATATCAGTTTCCATGTGGCTAATAGGCAACTAGTAAGTCATAACACCTCTGTCCCAGATGAAGGCCTGAGGTTGCAGCTACCCTCCCTTGAGTGTGGCTGCAACTTTCAACTAATCTCCTCTGAGATGAATGAGATGACATGCCTCACTTCTGTATTCCCCTTTCTGGGGTGGATACTGTTTCATGTATTCCTGCCTGAGTTCCTACTCTTAGTGGATGTCATTGCCTCATATTAAAGTTATGTGCTCCCCCCCCCCCCCCCCCACAAAAAAAGCCCCAAAATGGTCAGCCAATCATAGTGACAAATCATAATGCAAACATGCTGCTGAGCAATGAGTGTGGTCTGCCTGTGTACTGTGTGTCAGACCAGCATCCAGGGTTCCCTGTCATGTCATCTCATGCATCTCACACCCCATGGGTATAGCCCAGGGCTCACCACACCTTTCCCCATCCCACACCTCAGGCCAGCAAGCTCCTGCACTAAGCAAGCCATGTTGGATGTGCTGATCTCAAAGACAATCCTGTTACATACACAGGGCGGCAGCAGTGGCAGGAGGAGGCCGAGGAAGAGGAGGGTGAGGCTGAGCAGGTGGAACAATAGGCAGACATGCCTCCCCTTGAGGGGAATGAGGAAGAGGGCCCAATACTCCCTGCCCTCTCCACCCCAGCCATAGCCCTATCCCCACCCCCATCCCCAGCTGCAGCCCTATCCCCACCCCTGCGCCTCCTGCAGCAACTGGTCAATACTCAAAACCAGTTGCTGAAGGAGGTGTCAGCAGTGCGGCAGGCTAACGAGCAGCACTTCAGGGTGCAGAGGCTGCTCCTAGTGCTGCTCGATAGCCTGCTGCAGACGGCCATTCAAAGAGAATAATGCCTCCCTTGAGAGACCTTTTTGTAAATAGTTACATTTATTTTGTTGTTAAATACACATTTCATATTTTTGTATATAACAGGGTGTGTGTCTCTACTTTGTGCACTACATATTACCAAATGCTGGGGTTGATTTGAGAGGAGGCAGCAATCTGGGTTGCATGACAGGTGACCTGTGACAGAGAAACTGGTATATATGTGTAAATAAGTGTGGCCATACAGAAGGCCACCTGTTCCTTCCAAACTGCATGGCTGTATGGTAAGAGGGAGGAGGCTGGGTGGGCATTTCTGTTGAGGAACACAGATACCCCTCCAGCCTCTCCCCCCATTACCATACAGCCCCACAGCACAGAGTTGTGTAAATAATAGGTATGTTGTCTAGCACTAGTGATCTGCCAAGTAGAAACTTGCAAATAACCATAGGTAGCGCATAGACGATGTTTGCTCTCTGATCGCCAGACACCCTTACCCACAACCAAACCTCATTGGTGAGGGACAGGAAGGAGCTACAAACAGCTGGGTCATCTTTTCACATTGAATGTATCAGCAATGGTATATAGTGCTCAGGAGAAAAGGGAAACCAAGGGTAAAAGCATTAGATGGATGTTTACTTCATCACAATTGCAATATAATACATCAGGTACAGAAGGGCACAGGCTAGGGGAATTATATAAGCACCGGGCTGTAGCCACCTGCAGGTAATTTTGAATAGGAACTGTAACCAGAACCCCTCTCCCTCACCATGACTTAAGGGCTCAAGGCCATGGTAGGCATGCAAAATAGTTTGCAGGATAGAATAGAGAAATGTTGTTCTATAACTATGGAGGA
This sequence comes from Microcaecilia unicolor, assembly GCF_901765095.1. Lineage (NCBI taxonomy): Eukaryota > Metazoa > Chordata > Amphibia > Gymnophiona > Siphonopidae > Microcaecilia > Microcaecilia unicolor. Next base: position 289,361,526 of record NC_044034.1, read on the forward strand.
TTGTAGGACTGTGTTGAATAATGTGGAAAAGTCATTCAGGGCATATATGCTTCCCCCCTCCCCACCCCCAACAACCCTGAGAATGGGTGGGCACTTCATAACAGGGGACTGGGGTTCACCACATAAAGAAGGATGGAACCTAGCGGGGAGACACATGAGGTGCAAAGCGGGAGAAAAACTACCAGCTGTGGGTACTGGTGAACCTGGTGAAAATAGAGGTAAGATTTGAATGCAGAGAACATAGAGAGAATGGGCAACCCTTGACCATGAGGGATGCACACATCCATTCTCAGGGCCTCTTCCCCTCCCCCACCCCACAGGCAGCCACAACTGAGTGTGTCCAATAGAGAACAAGACATCTGTACAATGAATTGGGTAGAAACAATCATGGCTCTCAGAGTCCAGTGTATTACAGTCCACTGCTGTCTCTTGCAATCCTCTTGACCAGCTGTCCTGCAAGATGCAAGAAGTGTTTATTTAGCACCTACATAACATAAAGGGAAGAGGTGGCTGAGAGGTATGAGCTTACCTTGAACTCCTGGTGCAAGAATCTGTTGGCTCCAAGGGACCAGAGGCTGCCTGCTTCAACAAAGGAGAGAGAGAGAGAATGGGGGACAGTGAGGGAGCACATCACACACAGCAAGGAACTCCTGGAGGGTAGAGAATGGAGAGTTGGTCACATGTAGAAAATGCAGAGTATATGTTAAGCTACCAGCTAACACCCAGTCTGAAACAAAACCCACACACCAGTTATCTTTCAAGAATTGGCAAAAAACTCTCCCCCCCCCCCCCCCCGAAAAAACAAAACAACAAACAAACAAGTGTACACAAGCATACAGTGGGAAAATCAAGGTTTACTATAACTAGGGTTACCATATTTTGTCCTCTGAAAAAGAGGACACATGCCCCGCCCCCTGCCCCACCCACACCACACACCTTTCACATCCTCGCCCCGCCCTTTCACGCTCTCACTTCGCCCCCTGTCATATATTCCCCTCCCCTCTGCCCCGTCACCTCCCCTCCCCCGGGTCACATATTCCCCTCCCCTTCCCTTACTTACTATCTACTGCCCTGGTGGTCTAGTGACCTCTTCGGGGCAGGAAAGAGTCCCCTCTTTCCACTCCTTTCCCTTTCATCCATCACGAACACTACACTTCATTTTTTTTTTTTTAATGAAAACTTGTGCCCACTGTTTAACAGTGTACGCATTAAAAACAAACAAATTGTGCCCTGCGCAAGTCTCCTCTTGCTATATTTATTCATGGTTCCGTGTGATGGACAACACGCAGAGGCCCTGTGCAGCAATCCCCAATTTATGAACACTGGGGGTTAACCACGAAAAACATTCTGGAACACCTATTTCCCCCAAGAACGGGCGAAAACGTATAAACGAAAACAATTTTTGTTAAAAGTCAATATAATGGCCTGTGCATGGCTCCCGTTCGTTGTTACTATTAGCATATGCAGGAAAACACCTGCTTTTTTGTACTTTACTCATGAAATAAATAACGGGGAATAACTGGTCATTCGGGAGCCAAGAAGTGATAAATTCAAAAGAAAAAAAAAGCTATATAAACAACGAATACCTTACCTTGTCCCATGGTCTCAGGTTACATGGGCGAATTTTGAAAGGCCAGATAGAACTCTTCACCCTTACGACGAGAATTACCTCGTATCCATCCGACACCAGTTCCCACCTGAGGGAGGGAGGGGGGGGGGGAACCAAAACAAGCCCAGCAGCAAGACGACACAGCAGAGCGGGCTTTGCCTCTTCCGTTTCACCCAAGTCCATAGCGAAACCCCCCATCGTCCGCAGGCCTCTTACCTCTGCGCAGCTCCCGCTCCCAGATGGCCACGATGACCCGCGAGTGCTTGCGGTGGTGGATGAGGGACAGGGACAGCGTCTGCACGCTCTGCTTCGAGTTGCTCAGCTCCGCGAGCTTCTTCTCCAGTGCCGCCTCAGAGAAGGCAGACATCCCAGACACCGGAACGGAAAACAGGAACTAACCGCAGACACTTGCTGATATCTACTTCCACAGACTGTCCAGACGCTGCAGCCTCGTCGTCGACTCGGTTATGGCGGGCTGAGAAGGCGGCAGGCTGCAGTAGCAGTAACTGCGCCTGCATGCAGGCAGGATCATCACATCAGCTGATGCTGATCTGCAGGCAGGCAGGCGCTGGCTGGCACGCACACACACAGACGCTGCCTGTAGCCTATCTACGTCGGCTCACACATCAGAGGAGTCAGGTGACGGTCGGAGGACTGGACAGGTCATGTGATGACCCGTCCCGACGAAACCCGGACAAATCGAGGAAATGCTGAAATCCGCCCGGACTCCCGACGGCGCCCTTAAAAAGAGGACATGTCCGGGGAAATCTGGACGAATGGTAACCCTAACTATAACTGGAGCTAAAACGCTTTCAAATACCACCCCATAAAGTAAAGAAATACCTATGAAGTGCAAGCACAGAGTAAGCTGTTTTAAAGAGGTGCCAATAAAGCTAATACAAGCTTCCAAATGGGAAGAGCAGCTGCGGACGTTTATCATTATCACCCTTAATCCAAATAAGGACACCCAAAACACAGAGCAGCTGGGGCCAGCCAGGGATTTTGAAAATAATCGAAATTAGGCCGGCCATCTCAGATACGCCCATCTCATTCTCACATGGCCGTCCCTGAGAGCGTATTTAAGCGCCCTTCTCTGTATTTTCGATTCTTTGCATCGCATTGGTACAATGGCACCAAAGTAAGCACCCACCCGCAAGGGTAATTTCACCGATCCTGAAATTGAACTGCTGGTTCAAGAAATACAGAGGAGGCACATGCATCTGTTTGCTCCCATGGGCCAGAGGCTCGCTGCTACAGCAAAGCAGCGACAATGGGAAGCAGTAAGAGACAGGCTCAATGCGGTCTTCCACTGTGGCAGGGATGTGGAAGACTGCAAACGAAAGTGGTGCCGGCTGAGGCAAGATGTCAAGAGGAAGGCTGGTGCCAACCCCCCAGCAGATGACACCATTAACTTGAGCGCATTATTCATGGGCTCTTGCCCCAGGAGGGGATCCATGGCATTGGGTCCCTTGACACATCAGCACAGCCCAGTGGCGTAGAAAGGGCGGGGCGGTGGGGGCGGTCCGCCCCGGGTGTCAGCAGGTGTGGGGGTGCTCCGGACAGCCCTCGTCTCCTGCCATCACCCTTCATTTTTTTTTTAAATCCATTGCAGTGACGCAGGCAGCGCTTCGCGTCTGCCCTGCGTGTGCTGTGAAGAGAGAAAATCACCTCGCTGGCGTCAGGCCTTCCGCGTTGTGTCCCGCCCTCGAGGAAATAGGAAGTTACCTCAGAAGAGGGCGGGACACAACGCGGGAAGGCCCGACGCCAGCGAGGTGATTTTCTCTCTTCACAGCACACGCAGGGCAGACGCGAAGCGCTGCCTGCGTCGCTGCAATGGATTTTAAGAAAAAATGAAGGGTGATGGCAGGAGACGAGGGCTCTGTTGGCTCTCCACGAGGGGGGCCGGGACCAGGTCGGGGAGGGGTCAGATGGGAGAGGGGGAGCTCAGAGGGGAGAAGGGGAGTGCTCAGATGGGAGAAGGGGTGGGGGTGTTCAGAGGGGAGAAGGGGATTGGAGAGGGTGGGGGAGCCCAGATGGGTGCTCAGAGGGGAGAAGGGGATTGGGGAGGGTGGGGGAGCTCAGAGGGGAGAAGGGGATTGCGGAGGGAGGGGGAGCCCAGAGGGGTGCTCAGAGGGAAGAAGGGGATTGGGGAGGGAGGGTGGGGGAGCCCAGATGGATGCTCGGAGGGGAGAAGGGGATTGGTAAGGGGTAGGGGAGCTCAGAGGGAAGAAGGGGATTGGGGAGGGGTGGGGGTGCTCAGAGGGGAGTGCTCAGATGGGAGAAGGGGTCTGAAGCTGGAACTGGGGTCTGACAAGGGGCAAGAGGGAAAATGGGTCCATGCCTGGGGCAGGTGGGAGGATGGGTCTGGGGCTGAAAAGGGGGGATGCAAGGCATGTGGTGGATGAAGGGGGCTGGAACTGGGGGCTGAAAAGGGGATAGGGAGAAGTGGCTGGGGGCTGAAGCTCGGGACTAATGGAAGAAAAGGGCTGGGGACTGGTGGGATAGTGGGGCTGAAAAGGGGGGCAGGTGGGAGATGTGGGCTGGGGCTGGAACTAGGGGCAGGTGGAATAAGGGGGCTGGAACTGGTGGCTGAAAAGAGGGGGCAGAGAGAGATGGGACAGACCCTGGATGGAAGGGGGGAGTGTGAGGGAGGGCAGACCCTGGATGGATGGGAGAGGGAGGGCAGACGGATTGAAGGGGCAAAGAGAAAGGGCAGATGGTGGGTGGAAGGGGGAGAGAGAAAGAGGGCAGACTGGGGCAAATGGTGGATGGAAGGGGCAGAGATAGAGGGCAGACAGTGGATGGAAGGGGCAGAGAGAGAGGGCAGACAGTGGATGGAAGGGACATTAGAGAGGGCAGACACTGGAGGGCAGAGAGAGAGAGAGAGCAAAGACAGATGCTGGATGGAAGGAAGACTGTGAAAAGAAGATGAAGAAAGCAGAAACCAGAGACAACAAACTGTAAATAAAATACATATTTTTATTTTTTTGCTTTAACAAGTAAATAAGGTAATCTTTTTATTGGACTAATTTTAATACATTTTGACTTAACTTTCAGAGAATAAAACCCCCTTCCTCAGGTCAGGATAGGATATTGTAACAGCACTATACTGTATTGACCCGAGGAAGGAGATTTTGGCCTCTGGAAGCTAAATGTATTAGTCCAATAAAATGGTATTTTATTTTCTGTATTTGTTTTATTTCTATTTGTTAATTTGTAAAGTGGTGATTGGTATGTGTTAGTTTTTTCAAATTTACATCTGCTTTCTTTATATTTTGCACAGTACTAGGGGACATTTTCTGTTTCTGTGGTGTTGCATTGTATGCAGAGTCTGGCATCGGGGGTTCAGTTTAATTTTTGTCTAAATAGAAAGTTTATTACTTTTTCTATAGAGGATTAGGGTGTATCTGTGTTTGTGAAAAAGACATGGCTTTTGGTTGGCATTCACAGTGCAGGATCGACGATCTGTACTAATCTGTCTGTTTTCGTTTTACAATAGGTGACTTGATGTTCTAGTGTTCACTGTAGTGTTTAAGATGCTTTCCTTTTCCTTGTGTGACTCATACAAATTACTGCTTATGGTATGGTATAATTGCTCTATATATAGGTCGTGAGTGTTTTGTATTCTCGGTATGCCTAGTACTGGATTTGGGGGGGGGGGGGGGGGGCTGTTAAAAAATGACCGGCCCTGGGTGTCAACTACCCTAGCTACGCCACTGGCACAGCCTGAGGCTCAGATAGGTTCACCATTAGGAAGCTGGGGTATCTGTTGTGCTGGACTACACTCTGTTTGACACAAGTGGGGGACAGTGTGGTGCTCCTCAGTAGGGAAAGGGGGGAGAACACCACATACAATGCAAATCACTATTCATTACAGACCGTGACACAGGGCGTAGCAGGGGGGGAGGGGGAGGGTTTCCAGCAATATATATATTATATGTAAATAATATATTAAAAATATAAAATATACAATCTAAATAATTAAACTGTGTTGCCTTCCCCATCACCAAACTCTGCATATCTCCTTCCCACACCTCTGTGCTGTAGCCACTGTGTCCTCTGCACTCCTTCCACAGTTCTGTGTCTACCCACCTGCCTGTGTGGCTCTCTTACACATCAGTCTCTGTAGTACACTGCGCTCCTTGTCTCCAGCTCTGTACCATGTACAATGATATATGTGGCTTGCCTGCCAATCCCATTCCTCACCATCTCTTTGCTAGGTCTTTGCCTGTATATGAATGCTGAAAAACAAAAGCGGGTTATTTTGACCAACACACTTTCTCCCATTTTGCTATGCAGGTGATGACAGCCAGTCGGAGGAAGAAGCTGGCCCTAGTGGCCACCAGCCCCAGCACACAGAGCAGCAAACCAGTGGACCTGCACAAGACACCACACAGGACCATGGGGTGGAACCACAGGACCCAGCAGCAGCAGCAGAGGCTCTCCCTCCACCACCTGCACCAGAGGCTCTCTCTCCACCAACCGCAGCCTTTGTTAATGGTGGCACTGAAGAAGAAGCTGAAGATGCAGAAGGGGAGGCACCTCCTCAGCAGAGGAGGCAGCTACTGCGCCTCGCCACACAATTGCTGGGTCAGAATGTGCAGATGGAAGACTACCAGCGCCAGAAATTGAAGCTGCAGAGGGAAGTGCTCCAGGCCCAACGAGAAGCGGTACAGGCCCAACGTGCTGTGATACATTAGCGAAGCATCGAGGGCCTACGCCGTGACCTCAGAGCACCTAATACAGCCCTGCAGCAGCAACAACAACAACTGGCGTCGACTTCCACCACTGCACATGAACCACCTGCTAAGAAGTGGAGCTTGAGATCCTCAGCCTCCCCAGCCACTGGTCCAGCTGCCACCACACCAGCTCCCCTTCTGGATCCTGTGCCCAGGATGCAGGGCAAGCCACAGAGTGCAAGGTGGCCGGACGTCCACAGGGCAGCCAAGGCAGCAGGCTGCCTTGTGGACACAGAGGAGGAGAGAGGGAGCTCATCAGAAGACTCTCAAAAGAGTTCCCCTGCAGCACCAGCTGCAAAGGAACATGGTGGGAGGGGTAGAAGGGGACGGAGATGGGGCCAGGAGAGGGGGCGTGGAAAGTGATGGGACATGCTGGGGGGTGAGGGTTGGAGGGAGGGGAGTATGCACAGAGCGGGTGATGGTGGTGGGGGTATGTAAATACTATGTCATAGAAATAAATGTCAACTTACTCTCACAGAAAACTTGTCTCGATAAGTCTTTGCCTGGCTCTGACCCCCAGCTGGTATGTACTCTGCTCTGCTCTGTGGGTGGGAGGTGGAGGGAGCTCCTGCTCCTCATCCTGTTCCTCTGGGGCCTGCTGCTCTGGTGGCTGTGGCTCTTCTGGGCGGGCCTGTCCTTGGCGCATTGCCAAATTATGTAACATGCAGCAGGCCAGGAATATCTTTACCACCTTTTGGGGGCTGTACGGGAGCTCCCCTCCAGAACGGTCCAGACATCGGAACCTGTTCTTAAGTAGTCCAAAGGTGCGCTCGATGATGCCACGGGTGGTCCAATGTCTACTGTTGTAGTTCTCCTCTGACATTCTTTGTGGGTGCACTATGGGGGCCATGAGCCAACTCCACTGTGGGTAGCCTCTGTCACCTTTGGGGAGAAGCAGGATGAGAAAGATGAGTGTGTATTGTTTGGAGCGGGTACCTTGTGGAGGTGGGGGGGAATAGAGGGTTGTGGAGTGAGCTGGAGGGGGAGACAGTGCTGAGGGCTGCCTATTGGAGGAGGTATAGTTTGGGCAGATCCATACTGCACTTACCTAGGAGCCATCTGCCAGTGATCTCCCCTCGCTCAAACCTGTGGAAGATTCCTGAGTGCTGCAATATATAGGCGTCATGAGTGGAACCTGGGTATCGGGCACACACGTCTAGAATCTCCCCCTGGGCGTCACACACAACTTGCATATTCATGGAGTGGAATGCTTTCCTGTTCCTATAAGTGCCCTCTCATGCCCCGGGGGTGGGGGGGGGGGGGGGGTCTGAGTGTGACATGTGTGCAGTCAATGGTGCCTATGACAGAGGGGAAGCGAGCTACGACATAGAAGTCAGCCATGTTGTTCTGCAGGGCCTGGTGGGGAAGGTGATGTACTGAGAGGTGTGGGTAAGGAAGGCATCAAGGAACTGGGCGAGGCAGTTAGAAATGGAAGGCTGGGTGAGACCCGTGTTCACAGCTAGGACAGACTGGAAACTCCCAGTGGCCAGAAAAGAGAGAGAAGCAGTGATCTTTAGGTGCACAGGGATGGGGTTGTTCCTAAGGGTCCCAGGCTGCAGGAGGGGTTGGAGCTGGTCACAAAGGTGCTGAATGGCAGCCCTATCAAAGCGGTACCTAGTGAGACACTGCAGGTAAGTGAGGTCTAAGAAACTGCTACGGGGCCTGAAAACTCTGGGGCGTGCCTCCCCTCTTCCTCCAACATGTAAGCCACCTGTGCATTTAGTGCCTCCATTTCCCCACACTACAGGTGGAATGCAGTGACATCAGTGCTCACCTCTCCCTACCAACTTGGTGAAACACAGCAGCAACAAAGAGAAGCTGACACTCACTCTGCCACCACCGACAAACAATGCAGTCACACATAGCAGAGCCACATTGCAAGCACTCCTGCCACACCCTCTAGCCAATCACTCTCCAAGCAGTCTTCACAAACATGGTGCAGCAATACACAGGACAAAGAGACAAACAGAGACTACAAACAGGTAAGGGAATGAACTATGAACTTGGGGACAGTGAATGGAGAGGGATGAGGGAGATAGAGGAAGCAGTAGTGGTGTCTGGGTTTGGGGTCTAGAAGGGGTAGGTAGGGAAAGGTGAAAAGGTAAAACACAAATGAGGCAGGTATGGAGAGGGATAGGGGTAGGGGATGGGGGAGATCGAGGAAGCAGTAGTGGTGTCTGGGTTTGGTAGGTAGGGAAAGGTGAAAAGGTAAAACACAAATGAGACAGGTGAGGCTGAAAACGTTCCGAGCACAGCACACAGACAGAGGTAACAGGTACTCAACAAACTCACAGCTTTCTCTGCAAACAACAATTCAGCACCTCTCCCAACAAAGATCTCGCCACACTCCAACTCCCCAAAATTGCTAATGGGTCTAAAGATGATTTCCCCCTTACTCTGGTCGCTTTTATTTCAGGTCTAACTAATGACGGCCATGTTTCCGCCCTTCGAAACCATTTCACTAGCTGTTATATGTTGGAGACGCCCATCTCGTAATGCCACCCCTAACACGCCCCCTGTGAGGCCGGCCATAGATGGCTGTCCTCGCATTGACACCGCCCTTACGGCCTGGTTTCCATTATTGGATTTAGCCGACCTTCTTTCACGGGGCCGGCCATGTGCCTTTTGTGTCGCTTTTTGCCCGGCCTTCTCGTTCGAAAATACGCAGGATAGAGTTCATGCTAAATAAGGTAGTGTGCTCCCGTTTGTGCTGTTTAATACATCAGACTGGCATTAATCTTAGGCTACTATTTGCTGGCTTCCAAGGGAAGCCTGGCATATGGGGGTTGATTTTAGTGCAGAAGAAAGAAATGGAATATCTACTACATTCTGAGAGAGAAAAGCAAAGGTGAGAATTATTGAAGAGAAAAAAAGAAACCAAACCAAAAAAAACACACACATGCCTCAGATGCCTGTCAAAGACACAGGAGATGTAGAGGAAGAGGAGAAAGAAAGTGTAGCCTAGCAATATAGGAACCAGCTTTACTTAGCAAACACGAGCGCTAGAGGCCATTAGTGCCTGCATTAACTAGTGCAAAATGCTCATAGGGGTCTAGCACAGGAAACCACGAGCATGCCAAGCATTAGTGCAGATAGCATGCAAATGTAGTCAAGTGCATGTAAATGAGATCATTTGGTATTCCTCCCCAATGCTCAGAAAATAGCAGCAATGCGCAGAGGTATCATATGTCGGTAGACGGAAATTAACACTGGAAAATAATGCCAAGTCCGGGCTGGCATAAGAGGGCCCTGAACAAGACTTTTGCTGAACTTTAGGAAATTAAAAAAGTGTTTAACATATAAAAGTGCATGCAGTAAAACTTATATAAAAGCATGGTTTACCCTGTCATTCCTGCCGGCATGCATATGCACCTTGCCAGGATGTATGCTACCATACAATGCAAGTGCTGCTTATCTTGCTTCAAAGTATAATAAGAACATTTTGTTGTAAATAGAAATTCCCCCCCCCCCCCCCCCCATCAAGCTGGTGCTCCCAGTCCCTGGCCTAGTTCCCCCTCTCTGCTGACCATGGCCGTAGAGCAAGGTTGAGCCTAACGACCACACCCAGGTTTCCAGTTCCTTACTAGACCTGGTTAAGCATGGAGCATGGCTCTGCTGCCCCCCGTCGCACTTCTTTACATCCACTGGGTGAAGCTTTGGCTCTCCTCCTTGCCCATACACCCTGTTTGGATGTTTCCCCCCGGGCTCTGCCAGGCAATTTGCAGTGCCTAGTTAACTTTATTCCCTTGTACAGGGGTTAAAGATAATTGAGTAAAAAAAAAAAAAAAGTCTGCTCTTTAAAAAAAAAAAAAAAAAAAAAAGAGCTCACCCCAGTGAATAAGGAGAGGAGATGCCAAAGTCCTGGGCTGAAGTTGGCCTGATCGGTCAGTCGGGTATGCCTGCCAGCAGACACTGTTCTGCCTGCAAGAGCCAGTAGCTGAACACAGCTGCTGGCTCTGTTTGCTTCTCTTGCAATGGATCATTTCCGACCTCAAAAACAGTCTTGGGGTGGGTGGGAGTGAAAAATCTCTCTGGAGCTACCTCATAGATTCCGTGCATGGAGGCATCAGGCCCGTGGTTTGGCAGGAATGATGGCCATGTTTGAACATGCCCCTTTCTCTCTTGCTATAGTTTATGTGTAGCAGGAGAGTTCACAGCCCCTATCAGGGCTTTGGAGGGGATTAATTCTGGGTCAGTCTGGGGGAGGGGGTCCCCCTGGCTCCAGAGGTTAACCCAAATGGTTAGCAGGCTCTGAAGGCAGAGTCTGGCCCCTTGACCAGTGGTGAAGCCCAGGCCAAGTGCTGCATGTGGAACTAGGTGGCTTCTGAGGCTCCAGTTGGCTTTGGGTGGTTCCTGGATGATCTTTCAGAACCCAGTCTTCTTTGGATTATGAGCAAGATTCTCCTCTGAGTGAGGAGGAAGAAGAGTGGTCCCACATTATCCACTTTTTCTGACAAAAGGAGCTCTCTCGTCTTATTGATGCACTTACAGAGGTCCCTGGGTTCCCCATAACTCCTGTTGCTGATTCCTCTGAAGGGGGTCACTGTTTTGGAGGGACTGGTGGGACTCCCAAAGCATTTCCCACTCCGCAAGGCCCTCTCTTGCATGATGTTAGGGGTGTGGGAGTCCCCGGGCCGGGTTTTCAGGAGGGCCAAGGCTTTGGACCGCTCATATACTTTTGCTCCTGAGGAGGTGGAAAGATACTGGATGTGCCCTAAGGTGGATGCACTGGTCACAGCAGTCACAAAGAAAACTGGTGTTCTCATGCAAGGGCATTCAGACCTCTGAGAGCTCCACGAGAAGTGTGTGGAACAGCAGTTTAGGCTGGAGTTCACCTTTGGGGCATCTGGGGTCCAAGCTGCCATCTGTGGAGACTACGTAGCTTGGGCTATGCGTTAGTTGCAGCAGCTGCTGGGGGTCTCTCACCTGGAGTCAGTGTCAGCCTTTTCTGGCAGATGTCCTTTATTTTATTTTTTTATTTATGCATTCTTGTATCCCACTATTATCCAAAAACAAATTTCGGTTTAAAGTGGCTTACAATTTAGATTTTGATGGAGTTACAATACTGTTGTGCAATGTGGAGAGGGCATCTATAGTTCATGTGGTTATTCATAGAGTTTTTGAAGATGAGAAGGTAGTGGTAGCTTTTGTGTTCAGTTGTAGAGTTTTATTCATATAGTTTTTGAAGAGTAGATTTGAAAGGAAGGTGACAATATCTTTGTGATTAACTGTAGAATTTTTTGAAGAGGTTGCCCCCACTGTGGCGTGCCTCTATATGGCAGAATATGAGGATCAATTCGTATACACCTCAGATTACTTTTACAATAACATTTTAGCCTGCAAGAGGTATATTGATGATGTGTTCATTATTTGGTTAGGGTCTGAGGAGGAAGCGTGCAGTTTTGTGGGCTATTTGAACAACTGTGATATGAACATTCAATTTGTTAAACAGTCATTAGGTCTGTCTGTCCAATTTTTAGATATTGACATTGCATATAATCATGACCAGTTTACTACTGGGGTATATCGTAAGCTCATAGAGAGAAATACCTTACTTCATTTTGAAAGTCATCATCCCCGTAAATTGAAGGAAAGTATACCTATTGGCCAGTTTTTAAGAATTAAGTGGTTGAGTTCTGATCAGGAAAAGTATGTTCAGCAAGCAAGACTATTAGCTAATAGATTCAGGATCGTGGGTATCCCCCACACGCAATCAGGAAAGCTTATAAACGTGCCAAGTATGCACAACAATGTTGGTTGAATAGACCAAAGAGTACTAGTAAAAATCTGAGAGGACGCATTAATTGCATACTTCCCTTTTATAAACAGACAGGTTTAATTCAAAATATCGTTATGAAACATTGGTCGGTTTTGTCTCTACATCTGGCATTAAGAGCTAAGCCATGGTTCTCATGCACTCGAGATAGGAATGTTGGTGAGATCCTGTCCAAGAAAAGGATGATAGTACAGGGAGCACATCAGATACCGGGGGCACAAACACAGTGTAATGCATGTGTTTATTGCAGACATGCTTTATGTACTGATCGGATGTGGGTTCAATCCATTAGAAAGTATTATTACCTGAGAACTAGAACTGATTGTAATACCCACAATGTGGTATATGGGATATATGCTGTCCGTGCCAATTATGGTACATCGGTGAAACTATACAGAAGATCAAAATGCGGGTTGCACAACATCTTAGCAATATTAGACTCAAGAAGATTGAGACTCCGCTTGTGAGTCATTGGCTGCAGTTAAACCACTCGGTTGATGACTTGAAATTTGTAGTACTGGTTCATTTACTCTGGTGGATCCTCTTCTACTTCTATCCCTCCGCCTGTCGGCGTACCTCAGGGTTCTGTTCTTGGTCCCCTCCTCTTTTCTATCTACACTTCTTCCCTTGGTTCATTAATCTCATCCCATGGCTTTTCCTACCATCTCTATGCTGATGACTCCCAAATCTACCTTTCTACCCCTGATATCTCACCTTGCATCCAAACCAAAGTTTCAGCGTGCTTGTCTGACATTGCTGTCTGGATGTCTCAACGCCACCTGAAATTAAATATGACCAAAACCGAGCTTCTCATTTTCCCCCCCAAACCCACCTCCCCGTTTCCCCCGTTTTCTATTTCTGTTGATGGCTCTCTCATTCTCCCTGTCTCCTCAGCTCGAAACCTTGGGGTCATCTTTGACTCTTCTCTCTCCTTCTCTGCTCATATCCAGCAGATTGCCAAGACCTGTCGTTTCTTTCTTTACAACATCCATAAAATCCGCCCCTTTCTTTCCGAGCACTCTACCAAAACCCTCATCCACACCCTTGTCACCTCTCGTTTAGACTACTGCAATCTGCTTCTTGCTGGCCTCCCACTTAGTCACCTCTCCCCTCTCCAGTCGGTTCAAAACTCTGCTGCCCGTCTCGTCTTCTGCCATGGTCGCTTTACTCATACTACCCCTCTCCTCAAGACCCTTCACTGGCTCCCTATCCGTTTTCGCATCCTGTTCAAACTTCTTCTACTAACCTATAAATGTACTCACTCTGCTGCTCCCCAGTATCTCTCCACACTCGTCCTTCCCTACACCCCTTCCCGTGCACTCTGCTCCATGGATAAATCCTTCTTATCTGTTCCCTTCTCCACTACTGCCAACTCCAGACTTCGCGCCTTCTGTCTCGCTGCACCCTACGCCTGGAATAAACTTCCTGAGCCCCTATGTCTTGCCCCATCCTTGGCCACCTTTAAATCTAGACTGAAAGCCCACCTCTTTAACATTGCTTTTGACTCGTAACCACTTGTAACCACTCGCCTCCACCTACCCTCCTCTCTTCCTTCCCGTTCACATTAATTGATTCGATTTGCTTACTTTATTTATTTTTTGTCTATTAGATTGTAAGCTCTTTGAGCAGGGACTGTCTTTCTTCTATGTTTTTGCAGCGCTGCGTACGCCTTGTAGCGCTATAGAAATGCTAAATAGTAGTAGTAGTAGTAGTAGTAGATGTGGAATCATCTGACTTCCGTGAGTCTGCTATACCAGATACAGAAGTATTCCTTGGTGTGCCAGACGCTCTAATGGGGCTGTTAAAGGTATTGTTCAAAAATGTCTTTGTTTGAATATAGACTGTGTGTGTGCTGTTTTGAAGTGAATGTAATTGTTGATATTATTTGTAAAATGTCTCCTGAAGAAGTAAAAATGAAACATGGCCTGTGTTGAGACCCGATTGAGGTGGAATGTGTATGAAAGGAGAGATTCAGATCCTGAAAAATCTCCGTGTAAACCTGTGAGCCGTGAAGATTTCACATCTGATGGTGTTGAGATTGAAACGGAATCTTTTAAACTTTTATTGATTGAACAGTGGATTATGGACCTGGGATACATCTAAGGATACATCTAAAGAGAAAGAAGTGGAGTGACCGGTGTGCGGCACCCACAAAGGACTATTTTGGACTAATTTTACCCTGAGACATTTTCTACTTTATCAAGTTCAGATGATTGCTGTTTATGAAGAAACATGTGAGATTTGAGGTGTTGAATAATGATGTGGTTATTAAATAAATATTGAAAATATATATATCATGAAAAGTTTAAGGATATATATAATTAGTTTGTAGTAATGTGTAGATGATACAGAGTGACTAATTACAATTGAATATAACCCTTGTTTTAAGAATAGATACCCTTACCTATAGGACATCTAAAACACCGTTGACTCCTGAGGGGAATATGGGAATCCCCACGCAGACTCACTAGAAAAAAAGTCAAGCTGGACGAAGGGTCCAGATATCCTGGCTACATTGGATGATGTTACCAGAAAGTGTGGCTGCATTTCCCTGCTGTCTACAGAGAATGCCTGTTACAGATAACTTTGCTTTCTTTTGATTTTCCTTATTGTTTTTCTTTTTCTTCTTTTTTTGTCTCCTCTCTTCCTTTTTTTCTTTGTGGTTAAGGATTGACTGAAAACTGCAATAGTTTTTGGCTTTCCTTATAGTTATGTATCTTTTTGATTATATGACATGTTTGTTTCCATATTACCTGGGTTTAAGACCTTGTTAGTCCAACTTGATTGTATTTGATTCTTTAAAACTGAATACAAATTTAAATTATAAAATAAATACAAAACAACTTAATAAGGATGATGGCTTTCTCATACATTACCAGATATTGGCTCTTTGAATTATGAAGTTACTGTCTGTGCTGCCTATGTCAAACAACCCCCGTTAAAATGTAGTGATCTATCCAGGCAACTTAAGAGTCAGGGTACTAACCAGTTAGCGCCTAATCAAACCTGGCTATTTGGGGGGTGTTCCAGAGGCCAAGTCAGCACTTGGCCGGTTAAGTGCCGATATTCAGCACTTAACCAGTCAGGGGCACTACATAAATAGAACTGCATAAAAGTCAGTCTTACTTTTATGCAGTGTCCCATAGCTGATTAAATGCTGAATATTACATTTAACTGGCTATAGTGTAGCCAGCTCCATAAACCCAGAAATTCAATGACAGAGGCCCAACATGACTCACCATTGAATTTCTGGGTATAATGCTGGCAGTGGTCAGCAAAAATGCTGAAACGGCCAGCTGAATATCAATTCCCAGGATATTTGAAATGGCTTGGTTTTATAGTAGTATCATAAATCAGAGACATATTGGATATAAACCTGTTATTTTTTTCTCTCCCTGAACAGTTCCGTTTACCAGTAACAGAAAATTATGCAAATAGCCTCGATTATCTGCCTCAAGAGAAGATAGGAGGGTAGGAACTTTAATTATCTCTCTGGTACAAATTACTGTTGGTATGTCAAAATGCAGGACATGTGAATCCATTTCCTGAGGAAGAACTTTTGAGCAATCTTGATTTTAAAACTTACATCCCACTGCATTTAAGTAATTACCATTCTGATTTTTCAAATGAAAGGATTGCAGTACTTAGGTATTTTCCCTTTGAGAAATGTCCAGATTCTAAAAGTAACTGCAGAATTAGCACCCTTCTATAAAGTTGAAATTTGCTATTAAAAATGCACAGTGTGATGTAAATAAACAGGACTGACAGTTTCTTTCCAGATACTGGATCTTTTGGCAACTTTTAAGAATAGGTCACAAAGCCTGTTCTAAGCAAATGATTGGGGGATTGACTCATTTCTGGGATAAGCAGAATAAAATGTTTTGTACTTTTTTGGGATCTTGCCAGGTATTTGTGACCTGGATTGTGGGCTTGATGGACCTTTGGTCTTTCCCAGTATGGCAATACTTATGTACATTTGTGAGGGGCTTATAATTATACATGATCAAAATATCAGGGCCAGCTTTTGAGCACCCAAAACCTGCCTCACTGGATTGCCTTTTTACAGCGGCAGGGGCATCTTTCACCACTCCCAAGGCAGTTAGTTTATTGTGCTCCCTCTGCCTATGGTTCAGTGAGTAGTATTTTTCAAATGCTAGACAAAGACAAGGTAGTTGGAGACAGAAATTATCTCCTCTTGCATTTCAAATCTGCTGCTTGGCTTGAGACAGAGTGAGCACACACAAAATATTACTATGGGAGCAGAGAAAGATTCTCCTGCTGCTGTGTCCATGCTACCACCACAAAAGATGGGTATATTAAGCAGAGGAAGAACAAATTACTACAAAAAACCTCCACTAATAACCTTATATATGTTTAAACAAAATGTAAAAATATATTTTTTAATAAAAATTGTGCTCATATATATTTGAGATAGCAGGGGCACAAAAGTGCCAAAGCTTCACATCCCTATATTTATAATCATTCCACAAAATTTTTTTAAATTCAATTGAAAAGTCAATACAAAAGAGGAAAATACTAATTACAAAAATACTCAAACAAATATGAAATGTATAAATAAAGGAAGAAAAAAAATATTCAAACAAACCCCTCCCAAAAAAGGAGTAAAGGTCACCTGAAAAAATTAAAATCCCCAAAGTCTTTTAAATAGAAATAGATTCACCCATCACTGATTTTGCATAAACAGGACCCGGGATTTTCATTTGGTTTTGTTTGAGTATTTTTGTATTTAGGGCCCTGTTTACTAAGGTGCGCTAGTGATTTTAGCTTATGCTAAAATTAGCTTGCGCTAAATGCTAGAAACACCCATATATTCCTATGGGCATCTCTAGCACGGCTTAGTAAACAGGGTCCTTAGTATTTTCTTCTTTTGTATTGGCTTTTCAATTAATTTTAAAAAACAGTTTGTGCAATGATTATAAATATAGGAATGTGACGCTTTGGCACTTTTGTTATTCTGCCATCTCAAATATGTATGAGCACAATTCTTATTAAAAATATATTTTGACATTTTGTTTAAATATATATAAATTTATTAGTGGAAGTTTGTTTTTGCAGTATCCATGCTACAGCATGCAGGTGAAGGTGCCGGGGCTCAAGCTGGGTGGCTCTGGATTAGGAGAAAAGGACTGAAGCTGATGCCTGGAGAGGTACTTGAGGAAAGGGGGCTGGGGCTGATCCTGGGGGAGGCAGGGATGAAGGCGGGAAGAAGGGGGCTGATGCTGGAGTGCTGCGAGAAGAGGGTTGGGGTGATGCTGGGATCAGGGACAAGAAAATGATACCATGGGCTAGAGGCTGGGAGAAGGACGCTGGAGACTGATTCTGAGGGTGAAGGCTGGGAGAAGGGACTAGAGGTTGATGCTGAAAACATTGGATACAAAGCAGCTCTGAGTCAGGCGTCTGTAGTAGAAGATTTGGCACTTTTTGTTCAGATCAGAGTCAAACAGATCCTGTTTGTGGTGTTCCCCATATCCTAAAACAGTCTTCATACACTACATCATTGGGAGACCTTTTCTGTTGTTGTAACTGATGACTGAGTTTGTCTGTGAGTTGATTCTGTTCTTCTGGTAAATAGGAAGCTACCAGAAAAGTGGTTATATCCAGGGCCAACTTACATATATATCAGCAAAAGTTTACAACATAGAGGTCAACATCCCATTCCACACTGTTTGATGATGTAGAACATTGCATTACATGACAGAGTTGGACAGGTAGTCTGTGAATGCCTGGATAGCATAATGGATAACTCTGAGCTCAAGTTGATTTATATGATGGTTTGTTTCTGACACTGTCTATGAGCCCTGTGTCTGGCATTGCAGTCTTGGATGTATCAGTGGTCAATGTCAATTGAGGCTGAGGGGCATGCATATACATTCCTCTGAGATTTGCAGGGTTCATTGTTCTGTGTGGCATTTGTAGGACATAAACCATTCAAGTCCGCTCGGCCTTGTCCTTAGTTTCCAACTACTAAAGCTCGACGAATGTTGAGGTTGGTAGGCCACATGGCCTCCACTGTGCACGTTACTCCCTTGGCACGTCTTTATGTGAGAACTGTCCAGTGGACCTTAGCTTCCCAGTGGTGTCAAGCCTCCGGTAACCTAGCGGATGTCATCCGAGTAACACTGGAGTTGTTCAGTACCTCCTTTGGTGGACAATTTGATCCAATTTGACCATAGGATTTCCATTCCAAATTCTTCAGCCCCAGAAAGTGCTGATGAGGGATGCATCCTAACTGCGGAGTGAGAGCTCACTTGGATGGGCTTCACCCTCAAGGTGCTTGGTCAGCTCAGGAGACAGATCTTCACATCAACCTTCTTGGACCTATGGGTAATCTGGAACGCTCTAAAGGCTTTCAGAGATCGGCTGTTTAACCAAATTGTACCCATCCAAATGGACAATCAGGTTGCAGTGTATTACACCAATAAGCAGAGGGGTGCAGGATCATAACCTTTTGTGTCAGGAGGCTATCCAGAATGGGATAGTTATCAGAGCCACATACCTGGTGGGCAAATCCAACAGCCTGGCGAACAGACTAAGCAGGGTCATGTAACCACACAAGTGGTCATCAGAATAGGCGTTGCCCACGAGATGTGGTGAAGTTTTTGCTGCTCTGTGCAATCATAAGGTCCCTCAATACTGTTCCAGGCACAAGACAGACTAGCATCGATGCCTTCCTCCTCCATTGGAGGAACGGCCTTCTGTATGTATATCCTCCCATCCCCC
The DNA here is from genome assembly GCF_901765095.1 of Microcaecilia unicolor. Lineage (NCBI taxonomy): Eukaryota > Metazoa > Chordata > Amphibia > Gymnophiona > Siphonopidae > Microcaecilia > Microcaecilia unicolor. Next base: position 289,380,391 of record NC_044034.1, read on the forward strand.
TCATGGGGAAGACCTTGCTGAAACTCAAGCAAGCCAAGGAACCATGATCCTGATCACCCCATTTTGGCCCAGGCAGATCTGGTTCCCTCTTCTGGAGTTATCCTCCAAAGAACCTTGGCGATTGGAGTGTTCTCCAAGGACAAGCAGGCATGATATTCTCACGAATGGGTGACACATCCGACGAAGCCTGGTGTGGACATTGCCAAAGTGTACTGCCACTTTAAATCCTTAAGGCAGTGTCCCCACTGTGCATGCATGATTGCCTTCCCACCCAATGCATGGGCGTGGGACCGGCAGTCTTTTGTTTTCCATGGAACAGAGAGGTTGTATTTTTGATCTCTCCTCAGTGCGTAAACTTTTTGCCTTTTTGTGCCTTCCCTTTTTGGTTAAATTTTCCTCATAACTATTTGGTTTTGTCTTAGCTTAATTCATTATAACATTTTTTATTGACTTTTTTATTTTTTCATTTTTTGGCCTGAGGGGCTTTTGATGCCTTCTGTCTACCCGGGAACCATCTCCTTTTCTCAGGTAAACGATTACTTGAGCTCCCTGGGCCATTGAGTCTTTTGACCTTGTGCCAGCTGTTTTTCCCTCCATTTCAAGGGTGCCTAGTGGCTTTAAAAAGTATACTCAAAGTAACAGGATATTTCAAGCAAAGACCCCTATAACTGGTGTGTTCCGTGCCTAGGTCTGGATCACTGAGACATTCACTGTAACCTGTGTCAGCATATGTAGACGAAACCCATTAAATCCCACAGAATCCAGTGACAAAATTTTTTTGGTTCTGTATCAATTTTGGCATTGACATTGAGTATGGCAGGTCAAAGAGGCGGAACCTGCATTGGCATCGATGATGAGTGCACCCATGCAACATCAAGATGGTACTGCACTGGAGTTACATAAGTACATAAGTAATGCCATACTGGGAAAAGACCAAGGGTCCATCGAGCCCAGCATCTTGTCCACGACAGCGGCCAATCCAGGCCAAGGGCACCTGGCAAGCTTCCCAAATGTACAAACATTCTATACATGTTATTCCTGGAATTTTGGATTTTTCCAAGTCCGTTTAGTAGTGGTTTATGGACTTGTCCTTTAGGAAACCGTCCAACCCCTTTTTAAACTCTGCTAAGCTAACCGCCTTCACCACATTCTCCGGCAATGAATTCCAGAGTTTAATTACACGTTGGGTGAAGAAAAATTTTCTCCGATTTGTTTTGAATTTACTACACTGTAGTTTAATCGCATGCCCCCTAGTCCTAGTATTTTTGGAAAGCGTGAACAGACGCTTCACATCCACCTGTTCCACTCCACTCATTATTTTATATACCTCTATCATGTCTCCCCTCAGTCGTCTCTTCTCCAAGCTGAATAGCCCTAGCCTCCTTAGTCTTTCTTCATAGGGAAGTCGTTCCATCCCCGCTATCATTTTAGTCACCCTTCGCTGCACCTTTTCCAATTCTACTATATCTTTCTTGAGATGCGGCGACCAGAATTAAACACAATACTCAAGGTGCGGTCGCACCATGGAGCGATACAACGGCATTATAACATCCTCACACCTGTTTTCCATACCTTTCCTAATAATACCCAACATTCTATTCGCTTTCCTAGCCGCAGCAGCACACTGAGCAGAAGGTTTCAGTGTGTTATCGACGACGACACCCAGATCCCTTTCTTGGTCCGTAACTCCTAACGTGGAACCTTGCATGACGTAGCTATAATTCGGGTTCTTTTTTCCCACATGCATCACCTTGCATTTGCTCACATTAAACGTCATCTGCCATTTAGCCGCCCAGTCTCCCAGTCTCGTAAGGTCCTCTTGTAATTTTTCACAATCCTGTCGCGAGTTAACGACTTTGAATAACTTTGTGTCATCAGCAAATTTAATTACCTGGCTAGTTACTCCCATCTCTAAATCATTTATAAATATATTAAAAAGCACGTTCATGCCAGGACTCTACGTTCTCCTTGTCAGTGCTTCGAGCATTGAGGGACCTGCAGCGCAAAAAGCATAAGAAGCATTGCCATTGCTCTCCCTCTAGGCACTCGTCCCATACCTCCCCTGCATCCATCTTGTCATGATTATGGCCATGCCTTGTGTCTATACTCACCACTCTTCCCAGTGACCAGGCTCTGTGGCTGCTGTGGACTGCTTTTCCTCCCTGTTTCCCGGTCATGTTCTAGAGATAATTCCAATCCTATTCAGGTGTTCCAGTATTCCATTCTTGCTCTGGTGTTCCTGCAGCCAAGCCTCATTCTTAGTTGTGACATCATCAGTAAATTCTTTTATAAAGTGCCTTGGAACCTTCCTGCTTTGCCTTTGCAACAGAGGTCTTCAGATGAGTTCTTGTCTGTGTGTGTTTGTTGCACTTCCAGCCTCTCCTGCTTTGTCTTCAGTCTGTATTCTTGCTTCTGCTACAACCCTGCTTGTCTTTAGCTTCAGTTCCTTCTCTGTTTGTATTCTATCCTGCCTGCCTTCAGCTTCAGTTCTGGTCCTGCTTGTCCCAGTCCTGCTTGTTTCAGTCCTGCCTGTCTTCAGCTTCAGTTCCAGTCCTGCCTGTTGTCAGATTCATCTCCAGCCCTGCTTGTTCCAGCCCTGCCTGCCTTCAACTTCAGTTCCAGTCCCGCTTGTTTCAGTCCTGCCTGTCTTCAGCTTCAGTTCCAGTCCTGCCTGTTTTCCACCTCGATTCTTGTTTGGGTGGTTCGCCTGCTGCTGCCAGTCGCTGGCAGTGGTCCAAGGGCTCACTACTGACTTTGTGACACATCTCAATGCATGGGAAGTATCCATGCCACAGTGACCGCTTTCCATCTCTACAGCTAATTTTGTATCGAGAACCTTCAAGATCTTCTAGATCCCCTATGCCTGAACAGGCTACACCTTAGGTTGCATCCACACCAGCTTCTCAGCCGGTACCAACGCCTAGCCTGCATGTGGAAATCTAGGCTATGCTCAAGGAAGAGCTCTCAGGGCTGCTGCAATCATGGTCTGTACAGGTATATAAGGTGGTTGTGCCTGCTTCAGTCTAGACTGTGGATACATCGGAGAGGCAGTCATGGGAAAGGTTCTGTATACTGGCTTGATGCCGACCATCAGGAGCAGCCTATACCCAACCAATGCATGTATTGTCATTGTCAGAGGAGCTTTCTCCAATGTCAGAAACTCATATGCCTCAACGTAGTTCGATCAAAGAAACAAATAGGAAGGTGATCCGCAATATCCAGCATGGAGCCAAAAAAAGGAAGCAGATCACAAGAATAAAATCCAAAAGTTCTAATTTATTCACTACACATATAAATAATAAATCATTAAGTGAAAAATGCCCAACAAGATCTTATTTTGCCCTAATCAGGGCTGCGTCACAGGCTTCAATAAAACAACCTGAAGGTGGTTCCACAAAATTTCACCTTTCAGGTTAAAACAGCCTTACGTCCAGAGAAGCAGCACAAAGTTCAGTGGTGAATCCAAAAGCAGCACAAAGTTCAGTACTCCTCATGAGCAGTACTTTACAGAGTCTGACTCAGACCTCTCCTAGGAAACAGATCATGACCCACGAGACCTCTTGGATGAGCAGTCCTATGGCTTCTTGTCTGATCCTTCTTTGCCACCCCACCTCAGAGGAGGAAATCTCCCCCAGAAAGTGTGTCCTTTCCAGGTTTTATTCATGAAATAGCTAATGCTGTATCTTTCAAGCTGGAAACAAAGGAGGAACCTCGAGCAGAACATTTTGAGGTTCTTGACTTTGATTCCTCACCGAGACGGTATTACAGTTCCTCTCATTTCAGTTATAAAAACTATTTTATTCAAAAACTAGGAGAACCCTCTGTCAGTCCAAATTGCCCCAAAGAAAATTGACACAATGTATAGAATACAAAAATGTGTCAGCTTTGAAAGGATGCAGCTACCACATCAATCTTCAGAGGTTCAGTGTGCTTTAAAACACATTTGCTGTGCCAGATCTTATGCTTCTGCTCCTCCAGTAAGAGAAGTTAGGACTTTGGTTTCGTTTGTCAGAAAAACTTTCCAAGCCATAATAATAATCAATTGCATTTTAGACTACCAGCTTTATTCTACCATTTACTTAAAATCTCTTATACAGAGTTCTTTATCATTTGCTGAATATCTTCCTTCTGATAAACAAGAAGAGTTCCAAAAACTTTACAGAAAGATCCTTCCCTGTCGTAAATATCTAGCTAGATAGGCTTTTGTGTTTTTGACATCTCTTCCCACATTTCTGCTCTAGCAATAGCAATGCACTGATTGTCTTGACTCAGAGTTTCTGACCTTGAACTTGCTGTCCAGGAGTGTCCACAGATGTTCCTTGTCATGGAGACAACTTATTTAGGGACAAAGTTTAGGAAGTGGCTGACCTAATCAAAAAACATACGGATACAATAAAAACATTATCCAGGCCACAGACTACTATACCTTCTTCTTCTACTAGAAGGTTTCAAGGAAGTTATAGATACTCTAATTATTATTATCCTTCTAAGCTTCGTTATATCCCTATGCCTTCTCCACCTCAGCGTTCTACACCTTAATGATCCCTTCCAAGGCAACGGTGTAGACAGAAGTCCCAAACGCCTTCTTAGTCAAAGCAACAGCCTAGCTTTTAACTTCTTACCAGAAAGCATTGCCACTGTCCAGTTGTCAATACCAGTAAAACTTCCTGTTGGAGGGAGGCTTCTTCTATTCCATGAAAGATGGGCTCTCATCACCTGATTGCTGGGTCTTATACACAATCCAACACGGCTACATTCTGTGTCAGCAAACAAGACCCCCAGGTCATTCACCAAGAGAGTTTCATTTCAACTCCCTCCAATTATTACGAGAGGAGCTCTTCACCATCCTCTGGCAGAATCCAATAGAACCAGTTCCTCTACCAGACGGGTCAAGGATTCTACTCTAGATATTTTATGATTCCCAAAAAGACAGGAGAAATATGTACAATTCGCGATCTATGAGACTTAAACAAATTTCTCAACAAAGAAAAGTTTTGCATGGTATCTCTGGGGTCACTACTCCTCATGATACAGCTCAATGATTGACTTTGCTCTCTAGAGCTCAAGGAGGCATATACCCGCATACCTATTCTACCCACTCACAGGAAGTATCTTCGATTCTGCTGTGGGTTTCTGTACTATCAGTACAAGGTCTTAACATTTGGCTTGGCCTTGGCACCTCAAGTGTACACAAAGTGTCTGGTAGTAGCAGCTGCAGTACTTTGGAGGTGAGACATTCACGTCTTCCCTTACCTGGATGACTGGTTAATCAAGGCGGGCACTCAGGAATCCACCACCGTGTTCATGAAGTCAACAATACAACTCCTAGAACTTCTTGGATTTGTAGTCAACTACCCCAAATCACATCTTCCAACCAGTACAGACTGGAATTTATAGGGGCTCTTCCCAACACAAGATCAAGCATTCCTTCCTCAGCAGAGACCAAGCAATATAATACATCTCACCACTCAGGTATCACAGGCAACTCATACATCTGTATGTCAGATGCACCGCCTCCTAAGTCACATGGCCTCAACAGTTATATGAAACCATTGGCTTGCTTAGACTTTTGAATTTCTCAATGGATGCTTTCCATGCAATGAACTCAGGCCCACGGGACTCCTTTCTGCCCATATTCAGGAATCTCAATGGCTCTGCCACTCTCTTCAGTGGTGCATGGTGTCACACAATCTAACTCAAGGTCTCCTATTCAAACCCCTTCCACATCACAAGGTTCTTACCACAGATACTTCCATGACCTGGTGGGGAACACACTTCGACAGTCTCCATACACAGGGTTGTTGTTCCCCGCAGGAACAGAGATATCATATCAATCTCCTAGAGTTTCCTAGAGTTGCAAGCAGTCCGGGTTTGAATTCTCAACCACGTTATACTAGTACACACAGACAATCAGATGGCCATGTATTACCTGAACAAGAAGGGAGGAACTGTGTCTTACCTCCTCTGTCAGCAAGCAATCAGATACGGACATGGGTGGCTTCTCGAAACATCTTCCTCAGAGCTGTTTACTGAGCTGGAAAGCAGAATGCCCTGGCAGATAAGCTCAGTAGAGTCCTTCAACCCATAGGAGCCAACTTTTCAAAATGATTGGGGGTGCTGAAATTTTTTTTTAACAGGTGGTGCATTCCTCCGCCCCCTCCCTTCCCCTCCCCATCCCCCCTCCCTCCCTCCCCCTCCAAGTTCCAGGCCCCCCTCCTCCGAGTGCCAGTGCCAACCCCAGCCTGACCTCTTCTCCCACAACAGTCCTCCGCCGGTCCGTCCTCGCCTTCCTGCATACCGCCCAGAATTTTAAAACTTATCTTACCTCAGGGTCCCAGCGGCAGCAGTGAAAGGCGAGCAAGCTCGTTGCTTCAGCCTTCCCTTCTCTTTCAGCCCTTGCAGAAACAGAAAATGAGAGCGGGACCAGAGCTGAGAGAGAAGGGAAGGCTGAAGCACCGAGCCTGCTCGCCTTTCACTGCTGCTGCCGGGACCCCGAGGTAAGATGAGTTTTAAAATTCTGGGCGGTATGCAGGAAGGCGAAGACAGACTGGCGGAGAAGAGGGCGGGCACCGGGCAGGTAGGCTGGCTGGGAAGGGAACTTCCGACTTCCGGCGTGTGCAGAGCCGGTCCTAGGGTTTCTGGCGCCCTCCTGCAGCCTATTAGTCGGCGCCCCTACTCATCCAGGGGTGGGATCACTATGGCTCCGCCCCTACAGTAGTCACACCCCTTTTACCAGCCATGGCGTCATTGAAAATATTACACCAGTATAGAAGAAAAATAACTTGTGTTTTTTTTGTTTTCATTATAAATAATTTCTGTAAGCTGTTACTCACCTGTAGCAGATTTTCTCTGAGGACAGCAGGCATATATTCTCACAACCTGTCCACCTCTCATTGGCGTTATCTTCTTAGCTTTAGCAATGTACTGCTGGTCCTGCACTCACATGTCTGGCGGAAAGACAACCGTTCATGCGTGGTAAGGGCACTGCCTTAAAGATTTAAAGTGGCAGTACACTTTGGCAGTGTCCGCACCGGGCTCCGTCAGATGATGTCACCCATTTGTGAGAACAGATGCCTTCTGTCTTTGGAGAATACCTACTACAATTGAGTAACTTAGCTTTTTCCAACCCTCATAACGTAGAACGAGGGGTCTCTTCTATGTCCCAACCTCCAGTCTCTGGCCCTCACAGCCTGGATGTTGAGAGCTTAGAATTTGCTTCCTTGCATCTTCCAGATCGTGTCTCCAGGGTCTTGCTGGCTTCCAGGAAAGATTCCACTAAGAGGTGTTATTCTTTCAAATGGAGGAGGTTTGCCATCTGGTGTGAGAGCAAGGCCCTAGATCCTCTTTCTTGCCCTACACAGACCCTGCTTTAATACCTTCTACACCTCTCCGATTTTGCTCTTAACACCATCACTATGTAGAGGGTAAGCCCATCTCTGGACATCCTCTAGTTGTTTGCTTCATGAGAGGTTTGCTTATGACAAAGTCCCCTGTCAAACCTCCACCTGTGTCATGGGACCTCAATGTTGTCCTCACCCAGCTGATGAAAGCTCCTTTTGAGCCACTCGATTCCTGTCCACTGAAGCACTTGACCTGGAAAGTCTTGTTCTTGGTGGCTGTTATTTAAGCTCGTAGGGTCAGTGAGCTTCAGGCTTTATTAGTTGATCCACCTTACACAAAATTCCATCATAACATAGAAACAGAAACATGACTGCAGATAAGGGCTAAAAGGCCCATCTAGTCTGCCCTTCCTCAGCAACCACTAACTCCTACTTTTCCTAATTGATCCCTCATGCCTGTCTCACACTTTCTTAAATTCTGACACAGTCCTCATCTCCAAGACCTCCATCAGGAGGCTGATCCACACTTCTTCCACCCGTTTCATGAAAGAGTATTTCCTTAGATTCCTCCTAAGCCTATTTGTTTTTAATTTCAGCTTATTCCCTCTCATTCCAGAGTTTTCCTTCATTTGAAAAAGGCTCGCTTCCTGTACATTAATGCCACTGAGGTATTTAAAAGTCTCTGTTATATCCCCTCTCTCTCGCCTCTCTTCCAGCGTATACATGTTGAGATTCATAAGCCTGTCCCTATACGTTTTATGGCAGAGACTACTTACCAGTTTTTAGCCGCCCTCTGGATTGACTCCACCCTGCCCACATCTTTCCGCAGGTACAGTCCCCAGAACTGCATGCAGCATTCCAAATGGAGTCTCACCAGAGATCCACACAAGTGAACTATTACCCCCTCTTCCCGCTGGCCATTCCTCTCCACACGTACCCAAGCATCCCCCTGGCCCCGACTGTCACCCCTCCACCTGCCTGGCCACCCCAGGTCATCAGACACAACCACCCCAAGTCCCACCCCTCCCTCCCACACAGAAGCACCTCACCCCCCCCATACTGTGCTGCCCCCTGGACTCCCATAACACAAGTGCATGACCCCTCACGCCCCAGCATCAAAATCCAGCCACCAACCACGGGACCACTCTAAAAGCCCTGCCAGACCACTTCCCATGCCACCCACACCCTACGGGGTGTCCATCCCACCACAGAGACTGGCACTATCCGCAAAGAGGCAAACCCCACCAGACAGCCCCTCCGCAACACCACTCACAAAGACGTCAAAAAGAGCCAGCCCAAGGACTGACCCCTGCGGCACACCGCTGGTAACATACCCTTACTCATAACAAGCCCCACCCACCACCACCACCCTCTGTCTCCCTCCATCCAACCAATCTTCAAACCAGTCAGTTACCCCAGGCCCCACACTGAAAGCACTCAGCACATGAGCACTCAGCACATCCATCAGCATCCTTTGCTGGACCGTGTCAAGGGCCCTGCCATAATCCAAATACACCACATCCAGCACCCATCCCACTTGCAACCTCATGGCCATCCATATTCGTCCCACACAATCTGTCGCCAGTGAAGCCATGCCGCCCTGAGTCCCGCAGTCCACCTGACCCGAGAAACCCCAATATCCTCCGCTTCAGAAGCACCTCCACCAGTTTATTCACCACCAAGGTCAGACTGGTTGGGAATTACAGACGAGTCTGCTAGAACTGCCCCCTCAAACCCCCAAACTTTCCGGTACTGAGAAGGGGTTTTATTCTGAGGGCATAACAGAATAGTTCTCTGCGTGCATCCTAAGTTCCTGCATAAGGTTATGTCGGACTTCCATCTAAATCAGTATATCTTTCTTCTAACATTCTTTTCCAAACCTCACACCCATCCTGGTGAAAGCACACTGCACACCTTGGACTACAAGTGAACTGCCCCCCCAACCCCCAAACTTCCCTGTCCTGAGAAGGGATTTTATTCTGAGGACATAACAGTTGAGGGGCATGTCAAGGTTCATAATGTCAGAGCCATGGCTGCTTCGGTAGTCCATTTGAGATCAGCCTCTATAGAAGAGATTTACAAGGCTTCAACATGATCTTCAATCCACACATTCACATCTCATTATTGCCTTGAGCAAGATAACCGATGTGATAGTTGGTTTGGACAGACAATTCTGCAGAATTTGTTTGGGGTCTTGAATCCAAATCCACCCTCCTAGGCCCGTTTTGTTCTGTTTCAGGCTGCAGTCTCACACATTTTGTACAGTTTCAGGTTAATTTGAAACAGAACTCAGCATTTTGATTGCCTATTGTCCTATTGGTGAGCCTGGTAGCTAGAGATTCCCACATGTGAGAATAACATGGCCTGCTTGTCCTCAGAGAAAGGAAAGATACCTGTAGCAAGTATTCTCCGAGGACAGCAGACCATTAATTCTCATATTCCCTCCCACATCCCCTTGGAGTTGTCTTGTATAGCTTTTTTACTGTACTGATGGTCCCACTCTCTTCTGGCGGGCAGAAAGGCACTCATGCATGTGTGGTGGAAGCTCTGTTGTGAGCTCTTAAAGACATAGTTCACTGTAAAAGCATTCAGCACCAGGCAACGTGGATGATGTCACCCACATGTGAGGTTTAATGGTCTGCTGTCCTCAAAGAATACCTACTACAGGTAAGTATCTTCGCTGCCCCGATAAACAGGAGTTACAACAATCTGATAATAAAAGAATTGATGCCTGGATAACAAGCTATAGGTGATATTTATGAATATGCAGGAGATAGATTTGCAAGCACTGCCTCCATGGTATGCAAATCTATCTCCTGCATATTCATTGTGGATATCCTGAAAACCTGACCTGCCTGTGGCTCTTGAGGACCGGAATTGCCTACCCTTGATCTAGGAAATATTTTAACCTTTGCAACAATCCTCCTCCAGGGTTTTGTCCAGTTTCATTTTGAACCCCACTATGTTGGCCAACTTGACTATATCCTCTGACAATAGACTGCACAGCTTAATTATATGCTATGTAAAAACAACAACAACAAGAAAGAAACCTAACATTTTATGATTTGTTGTCAATCTACTGGTCAGTAGTTTCAAGGAACGTTCTCTTGTTTTGTGCTGTTTGAGACGTTAAAAAATCATACCCTATTTAATTGTTCTACTATGCTCATAATTTTATAAACTTCTAACATATTTCCTCTGTCATCTTTTACATAAATTTCACATTTCTTCATAAGGGAGGGGTTTCTTCCCGTTTATCAATTTTGCTATTCTTCTGAACCCTGAACCTTTTCAAATATTTAATAGCTCGGACCACTTCCATAAGGGACAAAGGCATCTGAATAGGTAATTGGGCTTCCTGTGCTAGCTAAGGTAGCTGTACTAATTCTACCTTTTAGAGCAGTGGTTCCGAAACCTGGTCCTGGAGGCACCCCAGCCAGTCAGGTTTTCAGGATACCCTTAATTAATATGCATGAGAGAGATTTGCATGTACTGCCTTCCCTACATGCAAATCTCTCTCATGAATATTCATTGTTGGTATCCTGAAAACTTGATTGGCTGGCGTGCCTCCAGGACCAGGTTTGGGAACCACTGTTTTAGAGGTAGTACCCTGAGATGTGCCAAGTTATGAAGAATATAAATCCTTGTAAAAGGCTACAGAGGTCTTGCAGTCTTATTAGAAAAAGTAGTTTAAATGCCCCTTACTGTTTTAATGTTATATATCCTTTTCTTTATTCTCATGCTACTTAACTACAAGAACAGCAAATTGAGAAACTTATTTTCATATTCATTAATGTGGTGCTTGGTCAGTCTTATATCCTGTACATGAATGAATGAATATGCAATGAATATTCGTGAGAGAGATTTGCATGCACTGCCTTCCCTAAATGCAAATCTCTCTCATGAATATTCATTGTGGGTATCCTGAAAACTTGATTGGCTGGCGTGCCTCCAGGACCAGGTTTGGGAACCACTGTTTTAGAGGTAGTACCCTGAGACGTGCCAAGTTATGAAGAATATAAATCCTTGTAAAAGGTTACAGAGGTCTTGCAGTCTTATTAGAAAAAGTAGTTTGAATGCCTCTTATTGTTTTAATGTTATATGTCCTTTTCTTTATTCTCATGCTACTTAACTACAAGAACAGCAATTTGAGAAACTTATTTTCATATTCATTAATGTGGTGCTTGGTCAGTCTTATATCCTGTGCATGAATGTTGCAGAATATTAATTTTCTCTCTTGCAAAATCAACTTACAGATTGTTAATTTTTTTTCGGAAAATTTATATTTGGCTTTCAATAGCAGCTGAGCTTTTAGATAGGTAATCTTTCCCCTAATAATAGTCTTGGCATGTTCCAAAATGTGCAGAGGCCAACCTCCTTCCCATAATTAAATTCCACATATTTTTTCTATATAATAGTAAGTTTTGCAAAGAACTCTTTTTATCCCTAGTAAATGTCTTTTCATGGACCATCTCCTTGAAGGAGTATCCTCTATCAGCTCCTCCAGGGATATTGACATGAGCATCGTCTGACATCAGGCTAGAATCAGTATCACAAGTCTTCAAAGCACAGAGAATGAATGAGAAAACGAACCAGAAATATGTATGTGAACAAGATTTATGTACTGTAAACTAGAGAAAGAGTAATCTCTATCTCCCACATGCATTCAGAACAGACAATACACAATTTAAGTTCCTGTAGGTATGACTTATGCAGCTTGGAGTCACTTGAGTAGTCTTGCCTAGCGTCAGACCTATCTAAAAGCGAGAGTGTAAAATTAAAGATCCCATCCAAACATATCAATACTGCAGTATATTTTCTGGAAAAATCTGAGGGATCAAAATTAGAGCTATAGAAATTTGCCTGAGTAAGGCATAAGGGGCTGACCAGAACATTCCCCATTCAGAATCATATACTGACTGTCCTTATCCAGGATTTGATCAATAACTATAAAGGGACAGTATTTGGCAACTAAAATAGCAAGTCCTTGTTTGCTTGTTGATAGAATACGAGGCTGAACATCTGACTAACTCAGGATGTCTGCAGCTTCTAATGCTCTGATGATAGATTTCCTGTAAACCGCCTTTTGCAGTGTGGACATGTTCAAATGCTTGAAGTTACATTTACCACTCTGTTTCATGAGGGGAAATGGTCTGATCTGGTTGTCAGAACTTCAAACAGTCCTCAAGGTTTATAAACTGATGACACTCACCCTTGAGTGGAGGAGTGGCCTAGTGGTTAGGGTGGTGGACTTTGGTCCTGAGAAACTGAGTTCAATTCCCACTTCAGGCACAGGCAGCTCCTTGTGACTCTGGCCAAGTCACTTAACCCTTCATTGCCCCGTGTAAGCCACATTGAGCCTGCCATGAGTGGGAAAAGTGCCGGGTACAAATGTAACAAAAAAAATAAATCAATGCAAAGGTTTTACTTTCCACATCTTTTTTACACCCATTCCAGAAACAGAGGATCAAGGCTCTTATGCATATATCTCCCAACAACCTCAGCAGAGCATTTCAGAAGATGCCATGAATCATGCCCTGGACCAAAGAGGCAGGCAGAACATAGTCTTAATGAATGGAGATGACAATGGTCCAGGGAAAAGAGATTTAGATTTGTTAGGAACTGGGCAACATTGGGGAAGGGGGAGCCTATTCCAAATGGATGGGCTGCCCCTTAACCAAAGTGGAACTAACTTGCTGGTGCTAACCCTTAAAAGGGAGATAGTGCTGTTTTAAAACTAAATCCAGAAGGAAAGCTGACAGTCATTCAGTAGCACCTGGCTTGGAGTAAGGTATTTTTAAAAGATAATGGCAAAATGTGGAAATTAGACTATCTTGATAGAGAGGTTATGATAAAAGCTGACATACCGCAAGAGTATTTCCTCAGAGATCATTCTGTTCTCTGTTCCCACCATCTATTTTCCCTTAAGTTGCTAAATCACATTCTTCTGTCAATCCATAATTGCACCTTTCCCACACCAGCTTGCCCGTAAGGGTATCATAATAGATCATAAATTCCTGAGTTTACACAGGCTCATGTTCTTTAATACCCATTGAAGACCCATCTCTTCAAGAAAGCCTACCCTAATGATTCAACATAACTACAGCCTGCCCACATGATTCTCACCGACGACTGTTTATACACTGACCATGTCTTCTATTATCCTACTACTATCCCTTATCTATTCCTTTCTCCTACCTCCTAATGCTTAATTCCTTACGACTTTGTTATTCTTTATATTGTTATGATGTAAGCCGCATTGAGCCTGCCATGTGTGGGAAAGTGCGGGGTACAAATGTAATAAATAAAGGACAGAGATAAATGATTTCAAATTACCATCTTTAAGATATAGGTTGTAAATACAAATGAACATTCTCTAAATTATCTATATGCAGACACCCCAGGTCTAAAAATTAGATGAGAGAAGCAAAATGTATGGCAGTAAATGGAGAGTTAGACTTAATAGACATGACAGAGACCTTGTGGAAGGAGGACAACAAATGGGACACTGTGTAACTGTGTAACTGTGCAGTCACCTCGGGCCCCGGGGGTTAGACCCGGGGAATGCTGCGAATTGATGTTCCAGAAGATATGCTGGTCTGGTCCGGATCTTCCAGCCCTCCAGATTGTTTTGGGAGTTTTTTGGAACTAAGCAGTACCCGTACCTGGTGAACTCCCTTGTGGGCTGCCTTTATTAACCACCTGGGAAGGTTCCTAGTTGCCTTGCAACAGAGGTCCACAGAGGAGTTTCCTTTGGTGGAAGTCGTTTGCAGTGCTGCTGAGTTTTTCCTGATTTCGGTTTTGACCCTGCTTGTTTACTGACTTACTCTAATGACTGCTGCCTGCCCAGACCCGGCTTGTCTTCTGACTTACTCTACTGACTGCTGCCTGCCCAGACCTAGGGTTACCATATGGCTCCAGAAAAAGGAGGACACATTGATCCAGTCCGGGTTTTCCTTCCATTGAAAGCAATGGAAGTAAAACCCAGACTGGCTCAATCTGTCCTCCTTTTTCTGGAGCCATATGGTAACCCTACCCAGACCCGGCTTGTCTCCTGGCTTACTCTGCTGCCGGCTGCCTGCCCTGCTCCAGCTGGGTTCCTGGTTCCTTTAGCCTGCTGGTCCCTGCAGCTCTGCTTTCCTGCCCTGTCTGGTAAGTCCTGCCGACCGCCCGCACTCTGGGGCTCAACCCCTGAGGAACGGTAGTTATGTGCAGGTGAAGTTTGGGCTATTTCCGGTCCAGTTGTTGTCAGCCTGAGCTGCCTCGGCGGCAGCCTTTGTCTGAGAGTTCCGGCCCAGGGTACTGGGAAGTCTGTTCTGCCTGTACTATGTTTGGGTGATTCTCCTGCCACTGCCGGTCCTCGACAGTGGCCCAAGGGCTCACTACCTAGAAGTACTGTTAGAAGCATGACAGATTGCAAGGCCCTGAGCTCGGAGGGATCACACCCGTATTGCGGACGCTCCAGGAGCACGCTCAGAACTTTGCACGGATCAGCGATGTCCTCTGTACTGTGGAGGTCCGTTTAGGCCAGCTGGAGGGCCTTATGGCGGCATCTATGAAAGCAGTCCTTTCTCCAGCTTCGAGTCCAGATTCAGCATCGGCAGGAGCTGCTGTCACGTCAGGTATCCGTCTTAAGTCACCCCTGAGATATGACGGTAATCCCAGAGACTGTAGAGGGTTTCTCAATCAGTATGAAATTATTATTTTTTTTTTTTTATTTGCAAGAAGTCTTTATTAGTCAGTGAAACTGAACAGTAAGTGCAAAAAAAGAATACACAAGGTCATCAGCAAGAAAGCCCTACTCCACTCCTTATACATAAAATCTAGTAATCCACCTTACATTGTAACAGTCAACAGTTTCAACTTTTCCTCAATAACATTACAGGTCTTCAACATTTTTAGAATTTTCCTAGATTTAGAGATACCCCACCCGTTCCCTCCCCCCTCCCATCTCCCTCCTAGAGGGCACAGCTGGCCAAGGTCATTCATGTCACTCACTCTATGAACAGGCAAGCCATTACAGAGCATCGGAGGGAATTTGGTTCCACATTAATTGCCATTTCCCCATCTAATGTTTACGCTCAGCAATTAATCTCTCCATCTCTCTCACATACCTCAATTTATGAAGCCACTTCGCTACCGGGGGTACCCCCTCCCTCCGCCAATGGGAAGCTACTACCACCCTTGCTGCACCAATTACATGATTCGCCAACTTCTGCTGGTGTGTTGCTAGGCTTGCAATCTGAGCTGAAAACAGAAACACTTCAGGGGCCCATGGAACTGTGCTCCCCAACCAATTCTGCAACCTGAAATGAACCGTCTTCCAGAATGCACGGATCTTGACACAGCTCCACCATATGTGCCCCATGGTGCCCCTGTGACCACACTTCCTCCAGCACACACCCGAACAATCCGGGAATATCCTCTGCAGACGGGCAGGTATAAGATACCACCTATATAGCACCTTCACTGTGTTCTCCTGCAGAGGGATATGAGTTGACACCCCCACCGCCTGCCTTTCTATTCTCTCCCACTCGGACTCCCCCAGATTCATCCCCAGTTCCCTCTCCCATCCCCTTCTATGGACACCACTACATACCGATTGTTGACTTATGCTTGGTATAGGTGACTTATCAAGCCTCGAGAGGAAACAAGCTTCTCACAGATCTCCTCTAAGTCAAGTTTCTTTCTCTGCATCACCTCACGCACCGCTTTAGTCTGCAGGAAGTGTGCCAATTGACAATATGCAAACTCACCTCCCTCGACCCCAGGGTATCTATCCTTTAAAGCACTAAAAGACAACAAGGAGTCGTCTTCAAACAGCTGGCCCCATGTTCTCACCCCCACCTCAGACCATTTGGTAAACGTCCCCCTGGTGGTACCAGGCAAAAAGAGGGGATTAATTGATATATGAGTACTCTGGGTCAAGATACATTGAGGCTTATTTTCAAAGCACTTAGCCTCCCAAAGTTCCATAGAAACCTATGGAACTTAGCCTCCCAAAGTGCTTTGAAAATAAGCCTGATTGTCTCTTAGGGAACATACTGTCCCAGTAGTGAAGTGTTACCGCCACGGGAGGGCAAGTTCCTTCATCCATACTACGAAAAGGCCTGGGTAACCACATTAAGGCACTCAGCGGTGTCTCACCCAATGAGTGTTGCTCTATTTGCACCCATTGTCGGTCCGGATAGTCTTGGTGCCACTCGAGTGCTGCCTTTCCTTGCGCCGTTCTGTAATACCAGACAAGATTAGGTACATCCAACCCACCCCTCTTCCTGTCCTTGTATAATAATGAGCGCGCTAGCCTTGGATGCTTTCCTGCCCAGACGAACCGCACTAATGTATCTTGTAAGGAGGCTATAAATCGCCTGGGCATCATCACAGGCAGCACCTGAATAAGGTACAGCAAGCGAGGCAGTACATTCATTTTAAGGATAGCTATTCTTCCAAACCATGAAAATTCCATTTCTCCCCATCGCTCCGTCCTCCCCAATGATTTGCCTAGTCCTTTATAATTTGCATTAAAGAGCTCCGAGAGATCCCTGGTCAAATTCACCCCCAAGTACTTAATTTGTTTTTGAACCCAGCGGAAGGGGGAAGAAATCTTTAAGGACTCCACCACTTCCTCTGGGAGTGTTACATTGAGAGCCTCAGATTTTGCCATATTAACCTTAAATCCAGACACTGCGGAGTATTCCTCTATCATTCGCTCAAGGTGCGGAAATGTTGATAGGGGGCGAGTTACTAACAGCAAGACATCATCTGCAAAGAGGGCCATTTTATGAACTCTTTCCGCTATTTGCACTCCCGAGATGTGTGGGTCTAGTCGCACCTGGGCTGCAAAAGGCTCCATCACCATGGCAAACAATAAGGGCGACAGAGGACAACCCTGTCTGGTACCTCTGTGCAACGTGAATAGATCAGAATTACCACCGTTGACCCGAACACAGGCCCTTGGTGACTCATAGAAAGCCTGAATCCACCGCTTGAACTGCACTCCAAACCCCATATTCTCCAGTACCCTATGCATGAAAGGCCAATGAACCCGGTCAAATGCTTTTTCCACATCGAGGCTTAAGAGATAGCGGTTTCTGATTTTTTCTAGCCAAATACATAATGTCTACCACCCTCCTAATATTGTCCATAGCTTTTTGATGGGAAACAAATCCCACCTGGTCCGGATGGATTAGCACTGGGAGAACAGGAGCCAGGCGGCTTGCCAATACCTTAGCCAGAATTTTTATATCTGCGTTTAACACAGATATAGGTCTATAGGATCCACAGTCTAAATGATCTTTTCCCGGCTTGGGTAGTACTGCTATCCACGCCTCCATCATAGACAAAGGCAAGGATCCACCTTTCCCCACCTGGTTAAACACATCAGCCAGAAGAGGGGCTAACTCTGGGGCAGACTGGTTATAAAACTCATTAGGCAATCCATCCAGACCAGGCGATTTACTTGATGGTAAGCTTCTAATAGCCTCCTGGATTTCCCGAGGAGTGACCGGTTCATCCAACAATTGCTGTTGTTGATGGCTTAGGGAGGACAGCTCACTTTCTCTCAAGTATTGATCTACTAGCTCCATAGATGGACTGAGTTCCTGGATATACAAAGCTTTGTAAAATTCCCTGAATCTCGCGCGTATTTGCTCAGTTTTACCTAAGCAATTCCCACCTGCATCTCTTATCTTTAGTATAGTCCACTCAACTTTTTGCCTACGCATCCTAACGGCTAGGAGATGCCCTGCCTTATTTGCAAATTCGTAAGAGCTCACCCTAGCCCTTGCTTGTATCATACTAAGTTGCTCTGAGTAAATGGAATCAAGCAGCAATATCTGGTCACCAAGCTCTCTCAAAACACTTGCAGACCCACTGGCCTTATGCTGTGCCTCTAATAAGTGGATGCTCTCAGTGCAGCTCACTATTTGTGCTTTACGGGCCTTAGAATTTTTACTGGCCAATTGCAGGTAGTAGCCCCTGGACACTGCCTTCATGGCATCCCATACTGTACTAAGGGAAGTCACGGATTCCAAATTAAACTCAAGATATTCTTTTAGCTTTTTCCTATATCCTGCCACCACTGCCTCCTCCTGCAGGAGACCAATGTTTAGTATCCATCTTTTTTTCTTTTTTCTCGGCCCTTATATTGGGTAATGTGGCCCACACCGGAGCATGGTCCGAAAGGGTCATACTGCCCACAGGAGCCGGCTCTGTGGGTGCTATGGGTGCTTGAGCACCCCCAATATTGAGAAAATTCCTTGTTTGTGTCCCAGGAAGGGCTATTTTCATTGGGCTTACTGCACCCCCAATAATTTTGAAAAGTTGACTCCTATGATACTGCCTATCCCCACTTCAGGGCCCCATTCCACTAATGTAGCGTCTAAAAAAATGTAGTCTATACGAGAGTATGATTGGTGTACTGGGGAATAGAATGTATAATCCTTCAACCTCTAAGGATTTACCCTCCACAAGTCTACTGTACCAAGTGACTGTGCTAGTGTTCTAAGTGCCGATGAGTCCTTCTGACCCTCGGTTCTAGGGGCTCCGGACCGATCACAGGTTCATCACAGCATTAAAATCCCCTGCTATAACAAGGGAGCCCTGCACAAATGTGGCCAGAGAATTTCTCAGTCTCTCAATGAAACCTGCTTGCCCAGAGTTCGGTGCGTAAATAGATGCAATTGTTAGGTCCACTTGGTCAATTCTGATATGCAAAAAGATATAATGCCCGCCCATGTCCCGTTTTACCTTAATCACCTGCGCCCCTACCGTGACATGTATTAATATCGCTACACCCCCCCTTTTTTGACCCTGCTGCAGAGGCAAAATACGCCACTGGGTAGTCCGTATGAGAGAGAAGTATTTCATGTTTACCCCTCAGGTGCGTTTCCTGGAGGAGAACCACGTGAGGCCTAAGCTGCCTCAACTCTTTGTACAATTTCTGCCTTTTCTGAGGCATGTTCAGCCCTTTTACATTATAAGATATAATCTTTAAGTCTGTACCCGACATTGAGTGTGTTTCCAATGCTGATCAGTTACCTCCCTCCAGGACTGCTCCGTACATTGCGAAGTTATGGTACCCTCTGTTGCCCCAGCCATGCCCTCCCATTCTGCTCTCCCCTCCCTCCTCTCCATCCCACTCCTTTGAAACCCCTCCCAAATCCAATCATTCTCACCAAATGAAGGACCCCTTCCTCCAAATGGGATCCGAGGAAGCTACCCACCATTCACACAGTCTCCAGCCACTCATCCAGCCCTCCCCCGCCCATGCCCTAAGTTTAACAGACACCAATTTACCCTTCCAACAACATCCCTTCCAACAACTTCCAATCCCCCCTCCTAGCCCCACTCACACCCGCTTTGCTTCAGTAAGGTTCCCTCCCGCCATCGAGACCAAAACAAGCAACCCCAGTTCACTTAAGTTGATGACTAGTAATATACTCCTCTCCAGCATGTACACTCTGTATGTGAGCACTGGTATATCTGCCAGCCCCGAGAAGTATACATCGAGAAGGAGTGCTCCCCACTTTTCAATTCCCTGAGAACACAGTCCCATTGCCCCAGTCCAACCTGTTCAGTCCAAATCAACGCTTCTGGCTACCACGTTTTGTAGATTCTGGAACTCTCTGCCACCGTTAAAGCTTCGCTCTGACGGCTGGAGTCACCGCCCCGGGGGGCGCCCTCGCAGAGACCAGTTCAGCAGCATGGAGGACCTCCCACACCTCCTGAAGGGTTTGCACCCTATGCTTATTGCCCTTCAAACTGAAGATAAGAGAAAAGGGAAATCCCCCATCTGTACTGTATTTGATGTTTGTTCAAGGACTCCAGCACTGGTCTCATCTGCTTTCTCAGCTGCAAAGTGTACTGCGACAGATCCTGATAAACCTGGATTTGTGTACCACCATATTCCAAGCTTTTCACCCGTCTGGCTGCCGCCAAGATTTTCTCTTTGGTTTCATATTTATGGAAATGCACAATTATATCTTGCGCCTGTTGCTCCTTTTGCGCCCCCAGGGCTCTGTGAGCTCTGTCCAGCTCGCACTGCATAGCCCCTGCCTCGGAGCCCAACAAGGTGGAACATAGGGAGTGTACTATCTCCGCCATGTTCTCTGTGTGTCCGCCCTCTGGGACACCTTGGAAACGGAGATTGTTCCTCCGGCCCCTGTTCTCAAGGTCGTGGAGTTTGTATTCCATTTGTGCGTGTTTTTGCTCCATCTCTTGCAGCATATTAGCATGCTTATTTAGGGTCTCCACATGCTCGTCTAGTTTCAGCTAGGCCTCCTCCACTCTACCGCCGAGCTCTCTAAGGTCCGCGCTCAGCGTGTCAGTCCGTTCTAGTATTTCTTCCTTAGATTGCTTAATCTCCGTCTGGATGGTAGATAAAAAATTTACGGAGCTCACTAGACATGCCCTTTTTCGAAGGGGGGCTCGTGCTTCTGACATGGACAGCGCGGAATCCGAGTCCGACAGGGATGCGCGCTCCGGAGACTCATGCTGTTTAGCGGCCCTGTTCGCCGAGCTTTTCTCCGTCCTTTCCGCCTCTTTTTTCGGGTGGAAGTTGCTTTACTCATGTCTACAGCTCCTCAAGGTACAAATCTGATCCCTTTAGCCTTGATTTTCGTACGTTAAATCGCTATTTTTCACTATAGATTGACATTTGGGAAGGGAGCTATGAGGCTAAGCTACCATGCGATCTGGTGATGTCACTTCCTCCCAGTGTGAAATTATTTTTGAACTCCAGTCCCAAGATTTCCCCATGGAGAGAACTCGAATAGCTTACATTATGTCTCTGTTGTCCGGCCAAGCCTTAGCTTGGGCTTCCCCGCTTTGGGAGAAGAACGATCCGGTGCTTCATGATCTCCAGGGGTTTCTGGAGCAATTTAGACGAGTGTTTGAAGAACCAAGGAAGGTTACTTCCGCAACTGCGGCACTCTTGAGACTCAAGCAAGGGACACAGACCCTGGGGGACTATGCGATCAGGTTCTGCACCTTGGCCTCTGAGTTGGCTTGGAACAATGAAAGTCTAATCGCAACCTTTTGGCAGGGATTGGCACCGCAGATTAAGGATGAGCTGGCTAGACGTGAACTTCCTACCAGGTTGGATGAGCTAATCAAGATCTGTACTATGATTGATATTCGATTCCAGGAGCGTGGCCGAGAACGGCGTTCCATAGAAAAGATAGGTATTAAGACCACTAGCCACCCAGTTTTACCACAGACTCCTCATCCGCGGGAGGTATCCCCTCAACCACCAGCAGAACCCATGCAATTAGGTCATAACCCTCTCACGATTCAAGAGAAACAGAGACGTCGGACCCTCAACCTCTGCCTGTATTGTGGTGAGACGGGACACTACGCAGTCAACTGCCCACAGAAACCTGGATCCTTGGGGCCAGGTCTGACTGCAGGCACAGTAATAAGCCAATCTTCTAACCTCCTTCGTATCCAGTTCTTGATGCCAGCAGTGCTCGACCTAGGTCACCGGCAAGAGCATACTGAGGTCTTTCTGGACTCCGGGGCGGGTGGAAGCTTTATAACCACGTCTCTGGTCCAGCAACTTAGCATTCCAACACAAGAACTACCTAAGACCATCCCGCTCTTTTCAGTGTATGGAAGTATTCAAGGATATGTAAACACTCAAAACGGTTCCCGTGAGCTTACAGATTGGCGATCACCGGGAGGACATCTCTCTATATGCCCTTCCCTCAGCGGTGCAGCCCATTGTGTTGGGTCTTCCTTGGCTACAGAGACACAATCTGGTCCTGGACTGGGGAAAGGGTGAGATCGTGGACTGGGGCGAGTCGTGCCGGAAACTTTGTTTTATCCCTGATACCGATAGTGTGGTCGGTGAACAGTTGGACCAGGATTCAGATGCATGGACGGATATTAGTGACTCCCAGGACTCTAAGATTTTAACAAGGGGGATGACCTGCGCATATGCCTTACCCCTGATCAACCAATGCCAAGTGGAATCCGGTAACGTGCCCAGGCCCCAAAATCCGGGCAACAGGACTGCTAAGACGCCTCCTTGGGGCCAGTGGTCCCGCACCTTACGTAAGAAGCCGACCCCGGGACCTAAGCTTCAGGACAATCCGGAGAGCCGGAGATCCAAGAATCGAAAGGCTAGCTCGCAGCAAACCATGGCCCGTAACTCTACTCCAGCGCCAGGTACTCAACCCTGCTCGGGTAACAAAGTCATCTCGCCTTCAACTGGCCAGTTCCCGTCTGGTGCCTAAGGATATGGATGTTGGGAAACCGCCTAATCGTGTCAGCCGAGTTCACCAAGAAGATCCAGGGAGACCCAGATCTCCCGAGAAGCCCGGGGAGACCTTGAGGGAGGGATACTGTCACAGTTGTGTCCAGGTTCCTGGCTTGCAGTCACCTCGGGCCCCGGGGGTTAGAGCCGGGGAATGCTGCGAATTGATGGTTTACCGTTTCCCATGTTCCAGAAGATATGTTGGTCCAGTCCGGATCTTCCAGTCCTCCAGATTGTTTTGGGAGTTTTTTGGAACTAAGCAGTACCCGTACCTGGTGTTCTCCGAGGACAAGCAGGCTGCTTGTTCTCACGACTGGGTTGACGTCCACGGCAGCCCCTCCAAACTGGAGCAAAAATCTCTCGGGAGGTCCCGCACGCAGGGCACGCCCACCGTGCATGCGCAGCCGTCTTCCCGCCCTTGCGCGACCGTTCCCGCTCAGTTTTTTCCTTTCCGCGCTGGAGAGAGACGCGTTTTTGGTCCTCTCCTAGTCAGCCCCGGGAAACCGATTTGCAGCCTAGTCCGCGTTTTTTCTTTTGTTGTTGTGTGCATTCGCGCTTTTTTCGTTTACGAAAAAGTAAAAAAAAGAAAAAAAAGAAATTCCCTCGTCATTCTTTAGTCACGGGGTCGCCTCGTCGCAGCCTTGTGGCCGCGCGGTCGTTTCTTTTTCTTTCTTCTGGTGTGCTTTTAACACCGCCACCATCGCCGATTTTGATTTCGCCGACGTGATTTTTCCGTCGATGTCCTCGAAGGTCCTGAGTGGATTCAAAAAGTGTGGTCGGTGCGGCCGGCAGATCTCACAGACTGATACTCACGCTTGGTGTCTCCAGTGCCTTGGGCCGGAGCATAATTCCAAGACGTGCACCTTGTGTCTTGGCTTACGGAAGCGGACACAGGTGGCGAGGCAAGTTCTTTGGGACCGTCTTTTTGGAACTTGCGCCGGCCCTTCAACGTCGACCTCGATGGCATCGGTGTCGACGGCTGGGTCTTCGGTACCGGTACCGATGTTGACGGCGTCGGCGCCGACTATGGCATCGACCCCAGGAGCGACAGTGGTGGTGAGCGGCTGCATGGGCAGTCTGCCTCGGCCACTCCCGCTGCCCAGCGCCATCGGGACCGAACCCTGTCGGATCTGATATCTCGAGGCCGTGAGGATTCCACCTCCTCCTCGTCTCTTCCGCGGAGCGCCAATGACGGACATCGGAAGAAAGCTGCCAAAGAGCATCGTCATCGGTCGCCCATGGCACATGGGACTGGCAGCTCTGGGACATCGAGAGAAGACTCAACCCCCAGGAAGCGGCAGTGCCGGGAGGAGCGCTCCCCCTCGGTCGAAGAGGTGTCGATGCGCAGGTCGTCGGGTACCTCAGTACCGTCTCCTGGACCCGGGCAGCTTCCAGCACCGACGCCCACACCAGCCCCCCTGCCTTTCCCAACAGCGGGCCTAGACAAGTGCCTCCGAGCCATCCTTCCGGGGATCCTGGAAGAGCTGATGCGCCAGGCCCTGCCGGCATCGGGGGTGCTTGCGCCCTCGGTGCCGTTGATGGAGGCGCCGGTGGGCTCTGGCCCGGTGATGAGGCCTCCAACGCCGACGCCGCTTGCGGCACCAGTGTCGACGACCACTCAGGTGGAATCCCCGTCAACGTCGATGGAAGGAGCTTCGTCCCCGCCGGCGTGGGAGTCCACCTCTCGACGCCATCATCGAGGACGTGGTTCCTCGCAGTCGAGACGGGCCAGGTTGTGGTCTGAGCTGAGAGAGCTCATGTCCGACACCGAGGAGGAGGCCTCATGGGGGGAGGAGGAGGACCCCAGATATTTCTCCTCCGAGGAGTCTGTGGGCCTTCCCTCCGACCCCACGCCTTCACCGGAGAGGAAGCTCTCGCCTCCTGAGAACCTCTCCTTTGCCTCTTTTGTTCGGGATATGTCTATTAGCATTCCCTTCCCAGTGGTTACTGTGGATGAACCGAGGGCTGAGATGCTCGAAGTCCTCGACTATCCATCACCACCTAGAGAGTCTTCCACGGTACCGTTGCACAATGTCCTCAAAGTGACACTGCTTCGGAACTGGTTGAAGCCATTATCTAATCCCACCATTCCCAAGAAAGCGGAGTCCCAATACAGAATCCGCTCAGACCCAGAGTTGATGCGGCCTCAATTGCCTCATGACTCGGCGGTCGTGGACTCTGCTCTCAAGAGAGCATGGAGTTCGAGGGATACCGCCTCGGCGCCCCCTGGGCGGGAGTCTCGCACTCTGGACTCGTTTGGGAGGAAGGCCTACCAATCTTCCATGCTCGTGACCAGAATACAATCATACCAGCTCTACACGAGCATCCACATGCGGAACAATGTGCGGCAACTGGCGGACCTGGTTGACAAGCTTTCCCTGGAGCAGTTCAGGCCATTTCAGGAGGTGGTCAGGCAGCTGAAGGCTTGCAGAAAATTCCTGTCCAGGGGTATCTATGACACTTGTGATGTGACATCCAGAGCTGCGGCCCAAGGTATAGTGATGCGCAGACTCTCCTGGCTGCGTGCCTCTGACCTGGACAACCGCACCCAGCAGCGGCTGGCGGATGTCCCTTGCCGGGGGGATAACATTTTTGGCGAGAAGGTCGAGCAGTTCGTGGACCAAATACACCAGCGGGAAACCGCTCTCGACAAGCTCTCCCACCCGGGCGCCTTCAGCATCCACCTCCGCAGGTGGACGTTTTTCCCGGGCCCGGCAAGCTGCACCCTACGCCTACAGCAAGCGTAGGTATACCCAGCCGGCCTGAAGGCCTCCTCAGGCACAGGGACAGTCCCAGCGCGCTTGTTCCCGTCAACAGCTTGCGCCTAAGCAGCCCCCTGCACCTCCACTGCAAAAGAAGGGGACGAGCTTTTGACTGGATCCATGGGAACATAGCTGCCATCAAAGTAGCCGTGCCGGACAGCCTGCCGGTCGGGGGGAGGTTGAAAGTTTTTCACCGAAGGTGGCCTCTCATAACCTCTGACCAGTGGGTTCTCCAAATAGTGCGGTGTGGATACACCCTGAATTTGGTCTCCACCCCACCAAATTGTCCACCGGGAGCTCAATCCTTCAGCTCCCATCACAAGCAGGTACTTGCAGAGGAACTCTCCGCCCTTCTCAGCGCCAATGCGGTCGAGCCCGTGCCACCCGGGCAGGAAGGGCAGGGATTCTATTCCAGGTACTTCCTTGTGGAGAAGAAAACAGGGGGGATGCGCCCCATCCTAGACCTGAGAGGCCTGAACAAGTATCTGGTGCGGGAAAAGTTCAGGATGCTTTCCTTGGGCACCCTTCTACCCATGATTCAGAAAGACGATTGGCTATGTTCCCTGGATTTAAAGGATGCTTATACTCACATCTCGATACTGCCAGCCCACAGACAGTATCTCCGATTCCGTCTGGGAACATGTCACTTTCAGTATTGTGTACTGCCCTTTGGGCTCGCCTCTGCACCACGGGTGTTCACAAAGTGTCTCGTGGTGGTTGCAGCGTACCTACGCAAGCTGGGGGTGCACGTGTTCCCATATCTCGACGATTGGCTCGACGAAGAGCACCTCAGAGGCAGAAGCTATTTGGTCCATGCAGTGCACTATTCACCTCCTGGAGCTGCTGGGGTTTGTGATAAATTACCCGAAGTCCCATCTCCAGCCAGTCCAATCTCTGGAATTCATAGGAGCTCTGCTGAATTCACAGACGGCTCAGGCCTATCTTCCCGAGGCGAGAGCTCAGAATCTTCTGTCCCTCGCTTCCCAGACCAGAGCGTCTCAGCAGATCACAGCTCGGCAGATGTTGAGACTCCTGGGCCATATGGCCTCTACAGTCCATGTGACTCCCATGGCTCGTCTTCACATGAGATCAGCTCAATGGACCCTAGCTTCCCAGTGGTGCCAAGCCACCGGGAATCTAGAAGATGTCATCCGCCTGTCCATCAGTTGCCGCAATTCGCTGCGCTGGTGGACAATTTGGACCAATTTGACCCTGGGATGCCCATTCCAAATTCCCCAGCCCTCAAAAGTGCTGACAACGGATGCATCTTGCCTGGGGTGGGGAGCTCATGTCGATGGGTTCCACACCCAGGTGGTGTGGTTCCCCCAGGAACAAGATCTTCAGATCAACCTCCTGGAGCTCCGAGCGGTCTGGAACGCACTGAAGGCCTTCAGGGATCGGCTGTCCTACCAAATTATCCAAATTCGGACAGACAGTCAGGTTGCAATGTATTACATCAACAAGCAGGGGGACACTCGATCTCGCCCTCTGTGTCAGGAAGCCGTCAGGATGTGGCGTTGGGCACGCCAGTTTGGCATGCTTCTCCAAGCCACATACCTGGCAGGCGTAAACAACAGTCTGGCCGACAGGCTGAGCAGATTCATGCAACCGCACGAGTGGTTGCTCCATTCCAGACTGGTATGCAAGATCTTCCGAGAGTGGGGCACTCCCTCGGTGGACCTTTTTCCCTCCCAGACCAATCACAAGCTGCCTCAGTTCTGTTCCAGACTTCAGGCACACCGCAGACTGGCGTCAGATGCCTTTCTCCTCCGTTGGGGGAACGGCCTCCTGTATGCTTATCCTCCCATACCTTTGGTGGGGAGGACCTTACTGAAGCTCAGGCCAAACCGCGGCACCATGATTCTGATCGCGCCCTTTTGGCCCCGTCAGATCTGGTTCCCTCTTCTTCTGGAGTTGTCCTTTGAAGAACCGTGGAGATTGGAGTGTTTTCCAACTCTCATTTCATAGAACGACGGAGCGCTTCTGCACCCCAACTTTCAGTCTCTGGCTCTCACGGCCTGGATGTTGAGGGCGTAGATTTTGCTTCATTGGGTCTGTCTGAGGGAGTCTCCCGTGTCTTGCTTGCCTCTAGGAAGGATTCCACTAAAAAGAGTTACCTTTTCAAGTGGAGGAGGTTTGTCGTTTGGTGTGAGAGCAAGGTCCTAGAACCTCGTTCTTGTCGTGCACAGAACCTGCTTGAATACCTTCTACACTTATCAGAGTCTGGTCTCAAGACCAACTCAGTAAGGAATCACCTTAGTGCAATTAGTGCTTACCATTATCATGTAGAGGGTAAAGCCATCTCTGGAGAGCCTTTAGTCGTTCGATTCATGAGAGGCTTGCTTTTGTCAAAGCCCCCTGTCAAGCCTCCTGCAGTGCCATGGGATCTCAACGTTGTCCTCACCCAGCTGATGAAACCTCCTTTTGAGCTACTGAGTTCATGCCATCTGAAGTACTTGACCTGGAAGGTCATTTTCTTGGTGGCAGTTACTTCAGCTCACAGAGTCAATGAGCTTCAAGCCCTCGTAGCCCATGCTCCTTATACTAAATTTCATCATAACAGAGTAGTCCTCCGCACTCACCCTAAGTTCCTGCCATCTTAACCAGTAAATCATCTTGCCAACATTCTTTCCCAGACCGCATACCCGCCCTGCTGAGCGTCAGTTGCACACATTGGACTGCAAGCGAGCGTTGGCCTTCTATCTGGAGCGGACACAGCCCCACAGACAGTCCGCCAAATTGTTTATTTCTTTCGACCCCAATAGGAAGGGGGTCGCTGTCGGGAAACGCACCATCTCCAATTGGCTAGCAGATTGCATTTCCTTCACTTACGCCCAGGCTGGGCTGGCTCTTGAGTGTCATATCATGGCTCATAGTGTTAGAGCCATGGCAGCGGCGGTGGCCCATTTGAAGTCAGCCACTATTGAAGAGATTTGCAAGGCTGCGACGTGGTCATCGGTCCACAGATTCACATCACATTACTGCCTCCAGCAGGATACCCGATGCGACAGTCGGTTCGGGCAGTCGGTGCTGCAGAATTTGTTTAGGGTTTGAATCCAACTCCACCCTCCAGGACCCGAATTTATTCTGGTCAGGCTGCACTCTCAGTTAGTTGTTCTTCGTAGGTCAATTTCTGTTATGCCCTCACCATTGTGAGGTTCAATTGATCTGGGTTCTTGTTTTGAGTGAGCCTGAGAGCTAGGGATACCCCAGTCGTGAGAACAAGCAGCCTGCTTGTCCTCGGAGAAAGCGAATGATACATACCTGTAGCGGGTGTTCTCCGAGGACAGCAGGCTGATTGTTCTCACCTACCCTCCCTCCTCCCCTTTGGAGTTGCGTTTTTCCTCATTCCTGCTTGTCATTCAACTGAGCGGGAACGGTCACGCATGGGCGGGAAGACGGCCGCGCATGCGCGGTGGGCGTGCCCTGCATGCGGGACCTCCCGCGAGATTTTTGCTTCGGTTTGGAGGGGCTGCCGTGGACGTCAACCCAGTTGTGAGAACAATCAGCCTGCTGTCCTCGGAGAACACCCGCTACAGGTATGTATCATTCGCTAACTCCTTTGTGGGCTGCCTTTATTAACCACCTGGGAAGGTTCCTACCTCTCCCTCAGCACCTTTAGTGTTCACTCTGGTGGATCCTCTTCTACTTTTATCCCTCTGCCTGTCGGCGTACCTCAGGGTTCTGTTCTTGGTCCCCTCCTCTTTTCTATCTACACTTCTTCCCTTGGTTCATTAATCTCATCCCATGGCTTTTCCTATCATCTCTATGCTGATGACTCCCAAATCTACCTTTCTACCCCTGATATCTCACCTTGCATCCAAACCAAAGTTTCAGCGTGCTTGTCTGACATTGCTGTCTGGATGTCTCAACGCCACCTGAAATTAAATATGACCAAAACCGAGCTTCTCATTTTCCCCCCCAAACCCACCTCCCCGCTCCCCCCGATTTCTATTTCTGTTGATGGCTCTCTCATTCTCCCTGTCTCCTCAGCTCGAAACCTTGGAGTCATCTTTGACTCTTCTCTCTCCTTCTCTGCTCATATCCAGCAGATTGCCAAGACCTGTCGTTTCTTTCTTTACAACATCCGTAAAATCCGCCCCTTTCTTTCCGAGCACTCTACCAAAAACCCTCATCCACACCCTTGTCACCTCTCGTTTAGACTACTGCAATCTGCTTCTTGCTGGCCTCCCACTTAGTCACCTCTCCCCCCTCCAGTCGGTTCAAAACTCTGCTGCCCGTCTCGTCTTCCGCCAGGGTCGCTATACTCATACTACTCCTCTCCTCAAGACCCTTCACTGGCTCCCTATCCTTTTTCGCATCCTGTTCAAACTTCTTCTACTAACCTATAAATGTACTCACTCTGCTGCTCCCCAGTATCTCTCCACACTCATCCTTCCCTACACCCCTTCCAGTGCACTCCGCTCCATGGATAAATCCTTTTTATCTGTTCCCTTCTCCACTACTGCCAACTCCAGACTTCGCGCCTTCTGTCTCGCTGCACCCTACACCTGGAATAAACTTCCTGAGCCCCTACGTCTTGCCCCATCCTTGGCCACCTTTAAATCTAGACTGAAAGCCCACCTCTTTAACATTGCTTTTGACTCGTAACCACTTGTAACCATTCACCTCCACCTACCCTCCTCTCTTCCTTCCCGTTCACATTAATTGATTTGATTTGTTTACTTTATTTATTTTTTGTATATTAGATTGTAAGCTCTTTGAGCAGGGACTGTCTTTCTTCTATGTTTGTGCAGCGCTGCGTACACCTTGTAGCGCTATAGAAATGCTAAATAGTAGTAGTAGTACTTGCAACAGAGGTCCTCAGAGGAGTTTCCTTTGGTGGAAGTCGTTTGCAGTGCTGCTGAGTTTTTCCTGATTTCGGTTTTGACCCTGCTCGTTTACTGACTTACTCTACTGACTGCTGCCTGCCCAGACCTGGCTTGTCTCCTGGCTTACTCTGCTGCTGGCTGCCTGCCCTGCTCCAGCTGGGTTCCTGGTTCCTTTAGCCTGCTGGTTCCTGCAGCTCTGCTTTCCTGCCCTGTCCGGTAAGTCCTGCCGACCGCCCGCACTCTGGGGCTCAACCCCTGAGGAACAATGGTTATGTGCAGGTGAAGTTTGGGCTATTTCCGGTTCAGTTGGTGTCAGCCTGAGCTGACTCAGAGTTCCGGTCCAGGGTACCGGGAAGTCTGTTCTGCCTGTCTTGTGTTTGGGTGATTCTCCTGCCGCTGCCGCTCCTCGGCAGTGGCCCAAGGGCTCACTACCTAGAAGTACCGTTAGAAGCATGACAGTAACCAGCAAGACAGAGTTTAAGATATTGACATTCTTAGGCAGGATAGGTGTTGAGGAGAGGAGGTTTCTCCCCCAGAAATCATAGAGCCAGTGGCAGCCCTACCATTAGGCCAGGTTAACTGCATAAATGGGACCGCATAAAAGGCTGTCTTATATTTATGTGATAACCTATATCTGATTAATATACTGATTACTGCTGTTACACTTAGAGGTAAACATTTAGCTGGTGACAGCAATTTTTTGCTAGTATAGCTTTAAGAACATATGCAACATTCCTACTGCACATGTGCGAGTGCCTTCCCACCTGCCATGAGAGCATGGGACCATCAGTCTCTTCTCATCCGCAGTGAGGACAGAACGTGATTGTCCTGCACTCCTCACAGTGTCTGGTGCGTGAGCATTATTTTTATCGATTTTGTGCCTTCCCTTCAGGGTTTTTAGCCCTGATTTTTGTTTTATTTTATTTTGAAAATTATCCTCTCCCGTCCTTTATAGTGTTAGTTTGGTTTTCCCCCACTTTTAGGTTTTCTTTCTTTTTACCGCGCTCGGAGAAGGAGTCATGTGGTATTCCATCTGACCCTTCCCCTCCAGAGGAAAGAAGGAAGTCTCTACCTGAGTGCCTTTCCTTCCTAGGTTTTTTGTAGGGAAATGGTGGCTGCTATTCCCTTTCATTTGGAGATGGAGGACGAACCCAGGGCTGAGATGTTCAAGATCCTAGACAACGAATCTCCTCCTAGAGAGGCTGTGATGGTCCCCTTTCACCAGATCCTGAAAGATGTTTAGGTGAAGAACTGGGAGTCCCATTTGTCAGTCCCTATCTTACCCAAGTAGACAGACACCATGTATCAGATCCAGAGTTCCCCAGGGTTTGACAAGATTCAGCTGCCTTGGTGGTGAAATCTGCGCTCAAAAGAGCCAGGAGTTCTAGGGACTAAGCTTCAGTGCCCCTGCCCCCTGGCAGAGAAGCTAAAACCCTGGATTCTTTTGGGTGGAAGATTTATCAGGCCTCTATGCTCATGTTCAATCTTACTAGCTCTACACGAGCCTATACTTGCAGAACTTGGTGTGCAGTATGTCTGATTTGGCAGATTCTTTCCCACAAGAGCAGTCCAAATCTCTTCACCAGTTGGTCAAGCAGCATAAGATGTGTAGATGTTCTTGGCCAGGGGCACTTATGGCACCTTTGATTGTGCATCCAGGGTTTCTGCCCAGAGTATAGCGATGCATGGACTATCATGGCTGTGTGCCTCTAACTTGGATCCAGTGGCCCAGCAGAGCTTGAAGGATGCCTCATGCCTGGGAGATAACTTTTTTGGAGACAAGGTGGAGGAAGTCACTGACCTCATCAAGAAATACTCTGATACCATTGATATTCTCTCCCACTGGACATCTTCTGCACCTTCCTCCTCATCTAGGAGGTTTTTCGGCAAGATGAAGAGGGGTCTCTACTACATAGTTATGCTTCTCCTCACCAACCTCAGTAGACTCAGTCCTAGCGCGCTCATTCTTGCCAACAACATGCACCTAAGGCCCAGCCAGCTCCCCAGTAAAAACAGGGTACAAGCTTTTGAATGGAGCTGTTCGACCACCTGCTCGACTTTCTCGCCAAAAATATTATACCTACCGGTCAGAGGAGACTGAATTATTTCCAAGAAATGTGGTCCCTTGTAACCTCTGACTGGTGGGTTCTCTGAATAGTATTTCTCCGAGGACAAGCAGGCTGCTTGTCCTCACAAGTGGGTCGACGTCCGCGTCGGCCCAGGAAACGGCAAATTTTTCACCAGCAAAAATAAAAAGTTTTGCCAGAGCCTTCTGGTGCGTGAAACGCACACACCGTGCATGCGCGAATGAATTCGCACCCGTCGCGTGAGCGTGCCTCCTCAGTTTTTTCATGTCCACGAATGAGGTGACAGGTTTTTTTCTGTGCTCCTCGTAAGGCCCAGGAAAAGAGTCTGACGACCAGTATTTATAATTTTTCTTTATTTTTTGTCATTTTTTTCTTAAAAAAAAAAACAACTCAGCGTAGCTAAATTCTTAGTTTAGCCCCCCCCCCCCCTCCCCTTTAAAGTTTCCTTTGTTTTTTGACGTGGTCGGTCTTTTGGCCACACGGCTGGGTTCTCCCTTTCTTTTTTGTGCCCTTTTTTCTTTTAATTAATTAATTTATTTATTACACTTGTATCCCACATTTTCCTGCTTAGCAGTAGGTTCAATGTGGCTTACAGGTTCCGGAGAGTACCAACTCCGGGAATATATACAGAGTGGAAAATAGAGTAACAGTAGGTGCAAGGAAGCTGATAAGGTTCCGGAAAAGAGAATACAACTCTGAGACGAATATATATAGGCACAATTGCGTCTTGGATTTTGCCGAAGCCGTTTTTCCTTCCATGTCATCAAAGACACCCAGCGGCTTCAAACGTTGTACTCGGTGCAACCGGACCATCTCAGGTACCGATACTCATGCCTGGTGTATCCAGTGCCTTGGGCCTGACCATAGCCCAGCCGCTTGTAGTCTGTGTCTTCATATGAAGAAATGGACCCAAGCGTCTCGAGAAGCCCAACGAGAGAAGCTTTTTGGGGCTCAGTCCAGTCCTTCGACATTGACATCGACATCGGTACCGAGGTCGGTGGCGTTGGCATCGACATCGACAGGAGCATCGATATCGGGAGCAGAGGTAATGGCTGCTGAGAGATCAACTCGCGCTGGGAGCAGTGAGGCCTCCTGTTATGCAGGCCCCCCGGGACCGACCTTCGTCGGCCCCGGCCCCGAGGATACGTGAGGATTCCATGTCCTCATCGGTACTGAGGAGTCTTGATGATGGGCATCGAGCGAAGGCGAAGAAGCACCGTCATCGATCTCCTTCGACACACAGTGCTGGAAGCTCAGGGGCATCGAGGGATTCGGCATCTGAGAAGCGTCGGCGCCGAGAGGATCACTTCCCCTCTATTCAGGAGGTGCCGATGCGTCGGTCTAGCAGCCCGGTACCTGCTCCCGAGCCTCGACAGATTCTGCCACCGGCTCCTATCCTGACCTCACAGCCTTGTCCGACGGCGGCTCTCGACGAACGCATCAGGGCCCTGCTTCCAGAGTTTCTGGAAGGGTTACTGCGCCAGCCTGCTTCGGTGTCAGGGATGCTTGCGCCTTCCGTACCATCGGCTACAGCGGTCTCTGGCCCTTCGCCTGTGGTGTGGTCCCTGACCTCGGTGCCGCCTGCAGCATCGGTGTCGGTTGCTACCCAGGTCGACTCTCCTTTGATTTCAGTGGAGGAAGCTTCATCGGAGTCCAGGCGGGCTTCAACTTCTCGGCACCGCCATCGAGAACATCGTTCCTCGGAGTTGAGGCAGGCTCAGTTTCGGACTGCTCTGAGAGATGTCTTGTCCGATACTGAAGATGAGCGTTCGTGGGAGGAAGAGGAGGATCCCAAGTACTTTTCTTCTGACGAGTCCTATGGGATTCCTTCTGAACCTTCCCCTCCACCAGAAAGGAGACTTTCTCCACCGGAGAGTCTATCCTTTACCTACTTCGTCCGGGAAATGGCTGTGGCTATTCCCTTCCCTATGGAGGTTTAGGATGAGCCCAGGGCTGAGATGCTCGAGGTCCTGGATTATCCTTCTCCACCTAGAGAGGCTGCAACGGCTCCTTTGCATAATGTACTGAAGGAAGTCCTTATGCAAAATTGGTTGTTCCCTCTGTCTAGCCCCGTGATCCCAAAAAGAACTGAATCCCATTATTGGATCCACGGGGAACCTGGATTGATGAAGTCTCAGCTACGTCACAAGTCCATGGTGGCGGACTCCGCTCTCAAAAGGGCCAAGAGTACTAGGGACTATGCCTCACTGCCCCCAGGCAGAGAATATAGAACCTTGGACTCTTTTGGGAGGAAGGCGTATCAGGCTGCTATGCTTGCTGCCAAAATCCAGACATACCAGCTCTTCACGAGCATCCACTTGCGGAACTCGATGAGGCAACTGTTTAGCTTGCTTGATGCGTTCCCTCCGGAGCAGGCCGAGCCTTTTTGCCAGGTGAACAGGCAGCAGAAGGCGTGTCGAAAATTCCTGGCCAGGGGTACGTTCAACACTTTTGATGTAGCATCCAGAATAGCTGCCCAAGGTATAGTGATGCGCAGACTTTCATGGCTGCATGTCTCTGACCTGGATCATTCGGTCCAGCAGTGGATGGCGGATGTTCCTTGCCGGGGGGATAACCTTTTTGGTGACAAAGTAGAGGATCTGGTTGACCAACTCAAAAAGCACAATGATGCTATGGATTCTCTCTCCCGCCGGGCGTCTTCTGCTACTACCTCCTCATCCAGGAGGTTTTTTGGAGGGAAGAGGAGTGTTCCCTATTCCTATGCTAGGTGTAGGTACACTCCTACTTCTCAGCAGCCTGTCCAGGCTCAGTCCCAGCGCGCTCGTTCTCATCAACAGCGTTTGCCTAAGGCCTCTGTGGCTCCCCAGCAAAAGCAAGGGACAGGCTGGTGGGTTCTTCATATAGTCCGGTCAGGATACACCCTCAATCTGGAATCCAAACCTCCAAATTGTCCACCGGGAGCTCATTCTTACAGTTCCCAGCACAAACAGGTACTTGCAGAAGAACTCTCCGCCTTTCTACAGGCCCAAGCGGTTGAACCCGTTCCACCAGGGGAAGAAGGGCTGGGATTCTATTCCATGTACTTCCTTGTGCAGAAGAAAACAGGGGGGATGCATCCCATCCTAGACCTAAGGTCCCTGAACAAATTTCTAGTCCGAGAAAAGTTCAGGATGGTTTCCCTGGGCACCCTTTTTTCCATGATTCAGGAGAACGATTGGCTATGCTCTCTGGACTTAAAGAATGCCTACACCCACATCTCGATACTCCCAGCTCACAGGAAGTATCATCAATTTTGGCTAGGAACACAGCACTTTCAGTACTTTGTACTGCCTTTTGGCCTGGCGTCTGTGCCCAGAGTGTTTACCAAATGCCTAGCTGTAGTCGCAGCGTCGCTACGCAGACTGGGAATGCATGTGTTTCCTTATCTCGACGATTGGCTGGTGAAGAGCACCTTGGAGGAGGGTGCTCTGGAGTCCATGCGAATGACTATTCAGGTGCTAGAGCTACTGGGGTTCGTCATCAATTATTCCAAGTCCCATCTCACCCCAGTCCAAAAATTAGAATTCATTGGAGCCCTGTTGAACACTCAGACAGCTCGAGCTTATCTTCCCGAGGCAAGGGCAGACAACCTTTTGTCCCTGATGTCTATGGCTCGAGCGTCCCAGCAGGTCACGGCTCGGCAGATGTTGAGACTTCTGGGGCACATGGCCTCTACAGTTCATGCAACTCCCATGGCACATCTACATATGTGATCAGCTCAATGGACCCTAGCTTCCCAGTGGTTTCAAGCGCGGGGGATCTAGAAGCTGTAGTCCACTGTCCACCAGCTTTCGGAATTCTCTTCAGTGGTGGACGATTCGATCCAATTTGACCATGGGGTGACTATTCCAAGTTCCTCAGCCACAGAAAGTGCTAACGACAGCATAGGTGGTCGATGGCCCAACTGTTTGGGGAGGCTAAAGGGGGCGGGGTTAGGGGTGGGGGCGGGGCGGGGCTTACATCCATAATTGTCTGACAACACAGAAAAAAAAATAAGTAAAAATAAGTCACAATTAATACCTTTTATTAAATTTAGATATTAAATATGTATCATATGTCAAAGAATAAAGTGGTTGCTCAAAGCATGTACAAACCACAATTGCTCAACTGCAAAACACTATGCACAAATTTGTGCAAAAACACACTCATAAACCTTACTGTACCATAACACTGGGCAGACCCTAATAAACCAATATACCACCCATACGGAAAATGCAGACCGTCAACAATATGAAACAAGGGATCATAATATCACAATTCTCATGTAGAGCCACAAACACCCTTTTAGGGTGGAAAGT
Organism: Microcaecilia unicolor; assembly: GCF_901765095.1. Lineage (NCBI taxonomy): Eukaryota > Metazoa > Chordata > Amphibia > Gymnophiona > Siphonopidae > Microcaecilia > Microcaecilia unicolor. The sequence continues at coordinate 289,416,966 of NC_044034.1, forward strand.
GTTCACAATGAGCTCCTTTTATGAACGACTATATGTAGATCCTTCAAGAGGTAGTGTGTCATGATTTAGGCTCTAAAACCCTTTCTGATGATTTGGTACCCCCTCAGTAAACCCAATACACAATCTCTCCACTGCAAAACACTATACACAAACTTGTGCAAAAACACACTCATATAGCCTTACCAAACCATAACAGTACTAATTCCAAGGACAGGACGAGCTAAACCTTATGCGTGGAAAGGCAGCACTGTAATTACACCGGGCTCTAAAACACCAGTGCACAACCTAGTGAAACAAAAAAAAAAACCCAAAAAGGGCTGAAAATACTACACGCTAGCAGAATACTGCACCTTGATCACACATGAAAAACACATGACACAACAGATATGAAAGCAAAATACTGAACTGGAAAGTTACCTCAAGAAGTCAGACTCAGCATGCAGCAATACTAGAAAAATTGAAAGTTACATGCAAAACATTACAGATGCACATTTCCAAAAGCTGACATATTCTAGTTAATAAATTCTGAATAAAATACTTTTTTCTACCTTTGTGGTGTGATCATTTAGTTTTTCTATTAGCTTTGGTCCCAGTGTCTTGTGTTTTATGCAGTGTCTTCTTTCCATTTGATATTTTTTCTCTCACCATGTCCACCATCCTCCTGTGTCCTTATGCGTCCTGTCTACCATCTGTAGCCCTCTCCCTATCCTTCAGTATCCCGATCCAGCTCTTAAATTCAACAGTTTCTCCTCCATCCATATCCAGCATTTCTCCTCACTCCCCTCCATCCATGTGCATATACTTCCCTCTCCTCCATCCATGTTCAGCACCTTCCCTCTTTCTCTCCTACCTTTCCATCCAGTGTCATCCCTCTTTCTTTCTCTCTCCATCCTTCCACCCATTACCCTCTCCCAATCCTTCCGTCCATTGTCTTCCTCTATCTCCCCTTCCTTCTAGACAGTTCTCTCTCTTGACCCTTTTCCATTCAGCATGTCCTCTCTCACCCCATCCTTTCAGTGTCTTTCCTCTTTCCCTCCCTACCAGTTTCTTCCCTCCTTCCAGCATTTTTCCTCTTTCTCCCTCCTTTCATCCAGCCAGCATTTCTCAGTGTGACAGCTAGGGTCTCCCCCAGTTTCTCCCCAGCAGCTTCTCTCTCTCTCCTGCCCATGTCCCCTCTTTCTCTCCCCATCTCTCTCTGGCTCTCCCCTGCTCTTTTCCAAGTCCCTGGCTCTCCCCTGCTCTTTTCCATGGCCCCTCTTTCTCTCCCCATCTGTTTCTGGCTCTCCCCTGCTTTTTTCCATGTCCCTGGCTCTCCCCTGCTCTTTTCCATGGCCCCTCTTTCTCTCCCCATCTGTTTCTGGCTCTCCCCTGTTTTTTTCCATGTCCCTGGCTCTCCCCTGCTCTTTTCCATGGCCCCTCTTTCTCTCCCCATCTCTTTCTGGCTCTCCCCTGCTTTTTCCATGTCCCTGGCTCTCCCCTGCTCTTTTCCATGGCCCCTCTTTCTCTCCCCATCTCTTTCTGGCTCTCCCCTGTTCTTTTCCATGTCCCTGGCTCTCCCCTGCTCTTTTCCATGGCCCCTCTTTCTTTCCCTATCGCTCTCTGGCTCTCCACTGCTCTTGTTCATGTCCCCTGGCTCTCCTTCTCTCTCCTCCTACCGTTTCCACACGTACTCTTCTCTCCCTCCGGCCCGGGCCTCTTTACAGCAGCGCGAACAGAAGAAGAAAAAGAAGCGCGGGGCCGCAGCAGCCTTCAGACATGCGCTGTCGGCTCTGCTGGTCCTCTGCCCCTGGAACGGGAAATTGACGTCACGGGGCAGAGACCGGCAGAGCCGACAGCGCATGTCTGAATGCTGCTGCGGCCCCGCGCTTCTTTTTCTTCTTATGTTATGCTGGCTCCGAGAGAAGCAGTGGCAGCGGATGAGCATAGGTGTCATTCCTGGCTGCCGCTGCGCTGCTCAATAGAAGCAGCGGCAGCAGAAGATTTCGTCGTCGGGAGTCTCGGGCCGCCCCGAAGGTCACAGCTGGGCTGGGGAGGCTTAGCCTCCCCAAGCCTCTTATACGGGGCGCCTATGAACGACGGATGCATCTCTCCTGGGGTGGGGAGCTCATGTAGATGGGCTCCACACTCAGGGAGCCTGGTCCTTTCAGGACAAAGGTCTGCAGATCAACCTCCTGAAATTAAGAGCGATCTGGAATGCTCTAAAGGCTTTCAGAGATCAGCTGTTCAACCAAGTCATCTAAATTCAGACAGACAATAAGGTTGCCATGTACTACACCAACAAGCAGGGGGGCACCGGATCTCGCCCTTTGTGTCAGGAAGCCGTCCAGATGTGGCTTTGGGCACGCCATCATGGCATGTTTCTCCAAGCCACTTATCTGGCAGGTGTAAACAACAGTCTGGCCAACAGACTGAGCAGTATAATGCAACCTCACGAGTGGTCATTAAACATGGGCGTAGTCCACAAGATCTTCCAAGCGTGGATCTTTTTGCCACTCAGATCAATCACAAGGTCCCTCAGTTCTGTTCCAGGCTTCAGGCCCACGACAGACTAGCGTCAGATGCCTTTCTCCTACATTGGGGGACAGGCCTTCTGTATGCATATCCTCCCATACCTCTAGTAGGGAAGACTTTGCTGAAACTCAAGCAAGACTGCGGAACCATGATCCTGATTGCACCCTTCTGGCCGCATCAGATTTGGTTCCCTCTTCTGGAGTTATCCTCCGAAGAACCGTGGAGATTGGAGTGTTTTCCAACCCTCATCACTCAGAACGAGGGGTCGCTTCTACATCCCAACCTCCAGTCTCTGGCTCTCACGGCCTGGATGTTGAGAGTCTAGAATTTGCCTCCTTGGGTCTTTCAGAGGGTGTCTCCCGAGTCTTGCTTGCTTCCAGAAAAGATTCCACAAAGAGGTGTTACTCTTTCAAATGGCGGAGGTTTGCCATCTGTTGTGACAGCAAGGCCCTAGATCCTCTTTCTTGTCCTACACAGACCCTGCTTGAATACCTTATACACTTGTCAGAGTCTGGTCTCAAGACCAACTCTGTAAAGGTTCATCTTAGTGTGATTAGTGCTTATCGGCGTGTAGAGGGTAAGCCTATCTCTGGACAGCCTTTAGTTGTTCGCTTCATGAGAGGTTTGCTTTTGTCAAAGCCCCCTGTCAAACCTCCACCAGTGTCATGGGATCTCAACGTTGTTCTCACCCAGCTGATGAAAGCTCCTTTTGAGCCACTGAATTCCTGCCATCTGAAGTACTTGACCTGGAAAGTCGTCTTCTTGGTGTCAATTACTTCAGCTCGTAGGATCAGTGAGCTTCAGGCTTTGGTAGTGCATGTACCTTATATTAAGTTTCATCACAACAGAGTAGTCCTCCGCACGCACCCTAAGTTCCTGCCAAGGTGGTGTCAGAGTTCCATCTGAACCAGTCAATTGTCTTGCCAACTTTCTTTCCCCGTCCTCTTACCCGCCCTGGTGAAAGCAGTTTGCACACCTTGGACTGCAAGAGAGCATTGGCCTTTTACGTGGAGCGGACGAAACCCTTTAGACAGTCCACCCAGTTATTTGTCTGTTTTGATCCCAACAGGAGGGGAGTCGCCATCGGAAAACGCACAATCTCCAATTGGCTAGCAGATTGCATATCCTTCACATGCCCAAGCTGGGCTGACTCTGGAGGGCCATGTCATGGCTCATAATGTTAAGAGCCATGGCTGCATCATTGGCTCACTTACTACTACTACTTGACATTTCTAAAGCGCTACTAGGGTTATGCAGCGCTGTACAATTTAACATAGAAGGACAGTCCCTGCTCAAAGGAGCTTACAATCTAAAGGACAAATGTACACTTAAAGTCAGCCTCCATTGAGGAGATTTGCAAGGCTGCAACGTGGTCATCAGTCCACACATTCACATCTCACTTCTGCCTTCAGCAGGATACCTGACGTGACAGTCGGTTTGGGTAGTCAGTGCTGCAGAATCTATTCGAGGTTTAGAATCCAACTCCACCCCCCTAGGCCCATTTTTGTTCTGTTTCAGGCTGCACTCTCAGTTAGTTGTTTATGGTTTCAGGTCAATCTGTGTTATATCCTCGACGTTGTGAGGCCCAATTGACCAATGCACTGTTTTGAGTGAGCCTGGGTGCTAGGGATACCCCACATGTGAGAACAAGCAGCCTGCTTGTCCTCGGAGAAAGCAAAGATACATACCTGTAGCAGGTATTCTCCGAGGACAGCAGGCTGATTGTTCTCACAAACTCGCCCACCTCCCCTTTGGAGTTGTTGTTTATTTGCTTTTTGATGAAACTGAGCGGGAATGCTCATATGACGGGCGGGAAGACGGCTGCGCATTTTTTGGTGCGTGCTACACATGCGCCTGAAGACTGTGGCAAAATTTTTTATATATATTTTGCTTGCAAATTGCCGGTTCCTGGGCTGACGCAGACGTCGACCCACATGTGAGAACAATCAGCCTGCTGTCCTCGGAGAATACCTGCTACAGGTATGTATCTTCACTATTTTCAGCAGCACTTTACTGGCTAGCGCCACTGAAAATAATCAGATAGCATGCTGAACTAAACACTGGCAATTTGGGGGACGGAGTTGGCACTTGGCTGGTTAAGTGCCAATATTCAGCACTTAACTCAACCAACCAACCCAGGCCTCCTTCTCCTCTTTTCCTGATATCACCGAAGAGGAAACCGCCTATCTTCTCTCCTCTTCGAAATGCACCACCTGTTCCTCAGACCCCATCCCCACTAACTTACTTAACACCATCACTCCTACTGTCACCTCCCCATCTGTCATATCCTCAACCTCTCTCTCTCCACTGCAACTGTCCCTGACACCTTCAAGCATGCTGTGGTCACACCACTCCTCAAAAAGCCATCACTTGACCCTACCTGTCCCTCCAACTACTGCCCCATTTCCCTCCTACCCTTCCTCTCGAAGATACTTGAACGCGCCATTCACAGCTGTTGCCTTGATTTTCTATCCTCTCATGCCATCCTCGATCCATTTCAATCCGGCTTTCGCCCTCTACACTCGACGGAAACGGCACTATCTAAAGTCTGCAATGACCTGTTCCTTGCCAAATCCAAAGGTCACTACTCTATCCTTATCCTCCTCGACCTATCCACCGCTTTTGACACTGTCAATCATAACTTACTTCTCGCCACACTGTCCTCACTTGGGTTCCAGGGCTCTGTCCTCTCCTGGTTCTCCTCTTATCTCTCCCACCGTACCTTCAGAGTACATTCTCAGGGTTCTTCCTCCACCCCCATCCCGCTCTCTGTTGGAGTTCCTCAGGGATCTGTCCTTGGACCCCTTCTTTTCTCAATCTACACCTCCTCCCTGGGTTCCCTAATCTCCTCCCATGGGTTCCAATATCATCTTTATGCTGATGACACCCAGCTTTATCTCTCCACACCAGACATCACTGCAGAAACCCAGGCTAAAGTATCGGCCTGCTTAGCCGACATTGCGACCTGGATGTCCAACCGCCACTTGAAACTGAACATGGCCAAGACCGAGCTTATTGTCTTCCCTCCCAAACCCACTTCTCCTCTCCCTCCACTCTCTATCTCTGTTGATAACAACCTCATCGTCCCCGTCTCATGTGCCCGCAACCTTGGGGTCATCTTTGACTCCTCCCTCTCCTTCTCTGCGCATATCCAGCAGATAGCCAAGACTTGTCGCTTCTTCCTCTATAACATCAGCAAAATTCGCCCCTTCCTGTCTGAGCACACCACCTGAACTCTCATCCATTCTCTCATTACCTCTTGCCTGGACTACTGCAACCTACTGCTCACTGGCCTCCCACTTTGCCATCTATCCCCCCTTCAGTCCGTTCAAAACTCTGCTGCACGTCTTATCTTCCGCCTGAACCGGTACACTCATATCACCCCTCTCCTCAAGTCACTTCACTGGTACCGCATACAGTTTAAGCTTCTCCTTTTAACCTACAAATGCACTCGATCTACAGCCCCTCCCTTCCTCTCTACCCCCATCTCCCCTTAAATTCCTACCCGTAACCTCCGTTCTCAAGACAAATCCCTCCTGTCAGTACCCTTCTCCACCACCGCCAACTCCAGGCTCCGCCCTTTCTGCCTCGCCTCATCTCATGCCTGGAATAAACTCCCTGAGCCCATACGCCAGGCCCCTCCCTGCCCATCTTCAAAGCCTTGCTCAAAGCCCACCTCTTCAATGTTGCCTTTGGCACCTAACCATCATACCTCTATTCAGGAAATCTGGACTGCCCCTACTTGACATTTCGCCCATTAGATTGTAAGCTCCTTGGAGCAGGGACTGTCCTTTTTTGTTAATCTGTACAGCGCTGCGTAACCCTAGTAGTACTCTAGAAATGTTAAGTAGTAGTAGTAAGTAGTAATTTAACTGCATAAATAGGATTGCTTAAAATTCAGTCCTGTCTTTATGCGGTAACCCATGGTTGGTTAAGTGCTGATTATAGCACTTAACCGGCTATGCTTTAGCCGATTCTGCAAATCCAGAAATTCAGTGCTGGTGCTGGGACGCTTGATACTGAATTTCTGGGTTTAACGCATGTGGCGGCCAACAAAACGCTGATTGCTGATGGTTGAATATTGGTCCCTTAAGTCTTTTGAAAATTGACCTCATTGTTTTTAATCCTCAACCTTAAGACTTTTTCACAGGATATATTTATCTTACTTAGGGAACAGACAAAAGAGGAAGGAAATTTGGAGAAGAGATACCCGCTTCTGGGATATAGCATGGAGAGTACCTCCTCTAACATCTCTGAAGAACATACAGCACTGATGGAAGAGCACAGGTAGATAGTTTGTCTGTCCTGTGGAGTTTTATACTATACTACAGTGGTTCCCAAACCTGGTCCTGGAGGCGCCCCAGCCAGTTAGGTTTTCAGGATACCCACAATAAATATTCATGAAATAGATTTGCATGCAGTGAAGGCAGTGCATGCAGTCTCTAGCATGAATATTCTTTGTGGGTATCCTGGAAACCTGACTGGCTGAGGTGCCTCCAGGACCAGGTTTGGGAACCACTGCTATACTAGACTGATGATGGTAAAAACTGAATCTTCTGCATTTAGGGCTCCTTTTACTAAACGGTGGTAAGTCCAACATGGGCTTACCGCTCGCTATAACAGAAGTACTGCCAGGCTACCGCAGTAGCCCGGCGGTATTTCCCACCCCTACTGCATCGTCATTTCCGGTGCTACAAAAGTTTATTTATTTTTGTAGTGCCGGACTGTACCTGGCAGTGCTGCGCGCTGCCTGGTTACCGCCGAATCCCTTACCGCCACCTCAATGGGTGGCAGTAAGTGCCCCCCTCCCTGAAATGGCCGTGCAGCAAGTGTTTTACTTGCTGCCTGGCCATTTCCTGCAGGAAAGCGAGACCCTCCCATTTACCAACTGCGTTAAAAGGGGGCCTCAGTGCATGTGTAAAACGCGCATCAGCGCCAGCCCCCTTTTGCCGCAGCTTGGTAAAAGGGGCCCTTAGTCAACAGTCACTTAGAAGAAAGAACATAAGATGTACCATACTGGGTCAAACCAAAGATCCATTGGGCCCAGTATTCTATCTCCAGCAGTGAGCAATGAAGATTGCAAGGAGCTGGCAGGATCCCAAAAAGATAGATATATTCCTAGTTGCCTACTCCCAGGGATATGTGGTGGTGTTCCCCAAGTCTACCTGGCTAATAATAATTTACAGACTTTTCTTCCAGGAACTTGTCTGACTCTTATTCATACCAACTATGCTTACTGCCTTGACCACATCTTCAACAACTTAATTGTATATTGAGTAAAAAGGAATACTTTTGGTGGTTTCTTTAAAGTGTGTTATCTATTCATTTTATGGAGTGTCCCCTTGTTTTAGCATTATATAAAAGAATAAAAAAAGGTTCCCACTTTACCCATTCCAACCCACAAATTATTTTGAAGACCTCTATCATATCACCTCTCAGCTTATTTTTTCTAAGCTAAAGAGTCCTAACATGTTTATCTTTTCTTCCTAGGGGAGTCATTCCATTCCCTTTATCATTTTGATTACTTTTCTCTACATCTTTTCTAGTTCCATTGTATGTGTGTGTTTTTTTTTATATGGGTTGACCAAAACTGCATACAACACTCAGGGGTCCTTTTATTAAGGTGTGCTGAAAAATGGCCTTCGCTGGTATAGATGCGTGTATTGGGCACACGCAGGTCCATTTTTCAGCGCACCTGTAAAAAAGGCCTTTTTGTGGCCAAAAATGGATGTACAGCAAAATAAAAATTGGCGCGTCTATTTTGGGCCTGAGACCTTACTGCAACCCATTGACCTAGCAGTAAAGTCTCACGTGTTAACCGGGTGGTAATGGTCTATGCGTGTTCAATGTCAATTACCGCCCGGTTAGTGCCACAAACCGTAAAATTTCTGGCACGCTTAGTGAATGCACATAAAAAAACTACCCGGACCATGCGGTAGTTCAAAACTGATGTGCATAGGACGCGCGTATGCGCCTATGCGGCTTAATAAAAGGGTCCCTCAAGGTGTAGTGGCTCTTCAGACTGATAGAAAGTCATTGTGATATTCTCTTTTTTTATTCTCCATTTCTTTCAGAATAATTCACAGATATTCAAAGGATTGTTATTATGTTGATGATGGCTTCTTGAACCAGTCCGCGCATAAAGCAGACTGATGCATCTTTCACACTTGTCAGTCTTGTGTTTCATCAACTCCTTCCAGCCAATCCATATTTAGCTCATTGAGGTCCCTTTCAACTGTTTGACCCAATTGACTGTGAATTAAACTTGAGAAAGAGTGTCTGTGAAAAGTGTTTCTTACATTCTCCGAGGACAAGCAGGACAATTAGTTCCCACATGTGGGTGATGTCATACATAGTAACATACATACATAGTAGATGACGGCAGAAAAAGACCTGCACGGTCCATCCAGTCTGCCCAACAAGATAACTCATATGTGCTACTTTTTGTGTATACCCTACTTTGATTTGTACCTGTGCTCTTCAGGGCACAGACCGTATAAGTTTGCCCAGCACCATCCCCGCCTCCCAACCACCAGCCCCGCCTCCCAACCACCGGCTCTGGCACAGACCGTAAAAGTCTGCCCAGCACTATCCCCGCCTCCCAACCACCAGCCCTGCCTCCCGCCACCGGCTCTGGCACAGACCATATAAGTCTGCCCAGCACCATCCCCGCCTCCCGCCACTGGCTCTGCTACCCAATCTCGGCTAAGCTCCTGAGGATCCATTCCTTCTGAACAGGATTCCTTTATGTTTATCCCACGCATGTTTGAATTCCGTTACCGTTTTCATTTCCACCACCTCCCGTGGGAGGGCATTCCAAGCATCCACTACTCTCTCTGTGAAAAAATACTTCCTGACATATTTCTTGAGTCTGCCCCCTTTCAATCTCATTTCATGTCCTCTCGTTCTACCCCTTCGCATCTCCGGAAAAGGTTTTGTAATATGTTCTTTTAGTTTGTCTGATAGCGTATTTGTATTTTCTTTGTAGTTGTTTCCAGTCTCTGAATGTGTTCTTGTCTTTTTTTTCTTGTTCCATGCTCTTTCTAGTCTTCTGACCTGAGTTTTTAGTTCTTTCAATTCTTCATTTAACCATGGTATTGAGTTTTTTCTGTGTGAGGTTCTGGTTTGAAGTGGTGCTATTGTTATGTTCCTCACCTGGTTCCAGGCATGCGCGGTCGATTCGCCGGCAAGGTGCGGTCCGGCATGGATAGCTGGCTATTTTGGATGTGGTTTCTCCAGGATAGGTCGGTTTCTGTTTCCTATATCTGGCAGTCGTCATCTTGGTTGGATCATGTCCGCAGCCATCTTGGATAGCTCAAGAGTCAGCTATCTTGGATAGATCTTATCCTAGGGAGCCATCTTGGTGTTGATTAGCTTCAGGAAGGAAGCCCATATTTGGACGTAGGCATCTCTGCTAATGGGGGCAGCCATCTTGAATCAGCTGCACATGTTTGAGATTGATTCCAACACTATTTAAAGCCCTGCCTTCAGTCCTTCATTGCTTTGGTCTCAATTGTTCTGAGGAATTGCTGTCGGAGTGCTGTTTGCCGACTAAACTGCTGGTCCTGTTTTCCTGTGTTCTGGACCCTGACTTGTTTCTCGGATATTGCTTGCTTGCTGCCTGCCTTGACCCTGGACTGATTTTGACTATTCTTTGCCTGTTGGAGTACTAGTTCTGGACTGTGTCTGTTTGCTGCCAGCCTGGTCAGTGGCTGTGCAACCCCGCCGGTTCCAAAAGTCCTGGTGGCCACCTGCAGCTGGGAGTTCAACTCCTGGTGAACAGTGGTTGCTTTTCAGGTGAAGCATGGGGTTGTCTGGCTGCCTGACCAAGTGCGGTTTCACCCCATCTCCGCCGGGGCACAGGGGCTCACTACTACCGGGTCATAACAGCTATATTGTCTAGTATTGTTCTGCATCTGTTATCCCATTCTTGAAGAAATTGGGGTGAGTCTGTGGGTGTTGTCCATTCCTCAGTGTAGAGTTGTTGCCAGAATATTAGTGGGTCTATTTTGCCTCTCTTAGTGTAGGTTTGTTTTTGTGTCTTTTTTGTTCTCCAGTGGAGGGAGAAGTTAGCACTGTAGTGGTCAGACCATGGTCTGGCTGTCCATTTTGTGTCTGTTATTGTGAAATTTGGATCTGATGAGTGGTATAAAGGTGGTATGTCGTCCCACTCCCTTTCCTGGTTTTCCTTGCATTGTTGTTTTTGGTGAGCCTGGTAGCTAGATATTCTCAGTTGTGAGAATACTATGGCCTGCTTGTCCTCATAGAATGCGAAGTTACTCACCTGTAGCAGGTGTTCTTCGAGGACAGCAGGACATATATTCTTACATCTCTTCCTCCTCCCCTTGCAGCTGAGTTCCTTTTGCTATGGTATCATACTAACGGTCCCGCATGCTCACGTTGGGTGGGAAGGCTCTTGCGCATGCACAGTGGGGCTCAACCAAAAGCCTCTTAAAACTGTAGAGTGCTGGGTAGCATCCACACTGGTGCCCTGTCGGGTTTTGTCACCCAGTTGTAAGAATACATGTCCTACTGTCTTTTGAGAATACTTGCTACAGGTGAGTAACTTCGCTATTTCTTTATTTTAATTTGTGTATGTATTTTGTTGTTCTTCACCTTGGGATAAGTTGGATTAAACATACAATAAATAAATAAATACCATATATAAATATGTGGGGCTATAGAATAAAAATATTTATATTGAATTTTTGTGGTAAATTTATTGGTTCTCTAAATAAAGGTTTCCCTCTGATACTTTTCAAAAAATGGTTTAGTTTGCCTTTCTTCCTGTGCCAGGTTATTCATACAGAGATACTCAATGAATGTTGATGGAATTCCAGCTGTGCCTCCAGGGGAGGAAATTTTCTCTCTGTTCCACCAGTTCAATTTCAGAAAAGAAAGTGCCTCTTTGTTTCTGGATGCAACAGCACTACAGCCTCGGCTTCCTTTAGAGCACATGCTTTTCAGGTAAGTAAAACATTTTTCCTTAATATAGGACATTTTCTGGCATTAGGAATATTTTATTTTAAGGTACCAAGAGCAGTAACAACATAAAAAGTAATTTTATAACAGGTGCCTAGGCTGCCCAAACAAATAAATGCATATATTGCACAGCAATATAGACACTTATGTTTCCTTATGTCATAAGCACATTTACATCTGCTCTAAAGGAGGTGTGTGTGTGTTGGTAAGAATAGGCAAATATACACATACTGGTCAAAATTCAACCAATGGCAGTGAATATTTTTTTAAATGCCTACCATCGCCAGCTAAGTTATTCCTGGATATTCAATGCTGGGCCTAATCGGCTGAATCTAGTTGCCGGTCTTTACATGGGTCCCGGCTTATATTCACAGCTGGGTACCCGCCTAAGAAACCTATGCAGGTCCTGGCTGAATATCACTGGGAGACGCATAAGTGTTCCTAGTCAGGTTTCCCCCCCCCCCCCCCTCCTGCTGAATCTGATCCCCCTCTATGAGGTCAAAGCCCCCCCCACCCCCTTGTAGGATCCTCTCCCAGGCCTACCTACCTTTCAAATCCATGGTGGTCTGGGCTTGTTAAGGAAGTGAACCCCACTCACCCATGTCCATTGTGCCTCTATATACAAAATGGCTGCCGCGACCTCTAGCAGCACACGGTATTAGCAGATGCCTTTTTTTCGCTCTTATATAGAATACATCCAAGAAATATTTGGTTATGAAAACTGGATGGTAACAAGAATAAAACAACAAAGAAGAAAACCAATATCAAGGAAATAAGTCACAATATACGTCCATAGTAGTCCACAATATGAAAGAAGAAACCAAGGCACAATTTCAAGAAATAAAAAAAAAATCTCAAAAGCACGAGAAGAAATTGAGCTTTAAACTTCTGTCAGGATGTAGATGTACTAATCAGCGAAACTGGGGGTCTCAGAGGACTACTCTTGAAAGACAAAAAGACTTGTAGGTGAAATGGATCATATAAAATGTATCTAGAAGAGTCCAGTTTAATAGCACATTTACATGAAAGTTCAACCAAAATAAACCCCTAACTGTTGTACCTTAGGTCACAACTCTAAAAATTGTATGTTTCCTGAGCAACATCTGGGAAAACTCTAATAGAATAATTCAAGAATTTGTCACCTCTGTGATGGAAAGATAATTCGAAACCCAATCTCTGTTTCCATATCATCATGCTGATCAATCCATAGACTGGTGGGTTGTGTCCATCTACCAGCAGGTGGAGATAGAGAGCAATCCTTTTGCCTCCCTATATGTGGTCATGTGCTGCCGGAAACTCCTCAGTATGTTCTCTATCTCAGCAGGTGGTGGTCACACACAGCAGCAGCTCTGGCTAGGTCTCCAAGCCTAATTTTTAGGTTTTGTTGAGTACCTGGGGTTGAGGGCTCTTCTTGAGCAAGTGCAAACCTGGTGGCGCCAGGTCCCTCCTTTTCTCCCCCCTCCCGCTGGCTCCGTTAAAAAAAAAAAAAAAATTTTGGACGTCCTTAAAGGCGTTTATTTCGACGTTTATTTAAACGTTTATTGCAGCTACTCACTGGGACACCAGGTCGTTACAGCTCGGAGCGAGAAGCAGGTAATTTTTACCTTTTTATAGCGGGCAGGGGGTTCCCCGATCGATCTCCACGTGGCCTATGGCGTCGAAGGGCGAGGGCGCGAAGATTCGCTCCCCGGACCGTGTGTGCGCTTCTAGCGGGGATGCGGGGGTCTTAAAGTCTGATTCGCCCTTGTTGGGGGTCAGTTTGGAGGCCGGTCAGTGTCCCGGGTCTTCCTCCGGTGCGGCGGTTTTTCCCGCCATAAACGCCCATCCCCCGCTGCTCGCCTCCGCCATTTTGGCCGGCCACTCTGCTCGGACGGCTTCTTCTTGGGCCACCCTTGAGCTGGGAGACGTTAATGCTATGGCCGCCCTTGATTTGGGCGACGGCAAACAAGCGGCTAAAGTTAAGCACCGTTCTTCCCGCGCGGCTCCTTCGCGGAGTGTCGCGCCGGACGCCATCTTGGATGCACAGCATGTTTCTCCCCCGCTCTTGCGAGCGCCGGTTGAGGGTGCGTCTAGGTCTGTGGCCCAGGCTGCTGAAGTGCACAGTCTGGGGGGTTTCTCCCCCGAGTTCATTTTGCTGCTGCATCAGGCCTTCCTTATGCAAAACGCTGCCCCTTCTCCCTTAAAGGGGTTGAGGCCCCCGGAAGTAAACGCCCTCGGGTGGATTCCCAGGCCTTAGAGGACGCTGTTTCCTCTGATGTAGATGAGGGCAGCGTATCTGAGTTCTCCCAACGGTCCTTTGGGGATTCCTTGGAGGAGACGGATTCCCGCTCGGATGGAGCGGATGACCCCTCTGCAGCGCGGATCTTTCGCTCAGAGGATTTGCCCAACCTGTTAGTGCAGGCCATGAGCATTTTGAAGATTTCCTCTCCAGAGGACGTCTCTCCCTCAGCCCCTGTTGGCTCCACCATTATGCTGGGGACGAAGCGCCCGCCTAGAACCTTCCACGTGCATGATGCCATGCACACCTTAATTTCGGCTCAATGGGATGTCCCGGAAGCGAGCCTCAAAGTGGCTAGGGCTATGTCCCGCCTCTATCCTTTGCCTGAAAGTGAACGGGAGGCCTTTCTTTGGCCTACCGTGGATTCTTTAATCACTGCGGTGACTAAGAAAACGGCGTTGCCGGTGGAAGGTGGCACGGCCCTAAAGGACGCCCAAGACAGAAGATTGGAGGCGGCCTTAAGGTCGTCCTTCGAGGCGGCTGCCTTAAGTTTGCAGGCCTCAGTTTGCGGCTCCTATGTGGCCAGGGCGTGCCTGACGATTGTGCAGCGGGCTTCCCCCTCGGATCCTTCCTTGAGGACTGATTGGCCGGCCCTGGAATCGGGCTTGGCTTATTTGGCAGACTTACTGTATGATGTCTTGAGAGCCTCGGCTTCCTTGGACATCAAGGAAGCGTACTTGCATATTCTCCGAGGACAAGCAGGCTGCTTGTTCTCACGACTGGGTGACGTCCGCGGCAGCCCCCACCAACCGGAAAGAAGCTTCGCGGGACGGTCGGCACGCAGGGCACGCCCACCGCGCATGCGCGGCCGTCTTCCCGCCCGTGCGCGACCGCTCCCGCCAGTTCCTTTTTTTCCGCGACTGGAGAGAGTTGTGCTTCTGCCACTCTCTCTGTTTCAGCCGCCGGATTTTTCGACCGCGTTTACGCGGATCGTCGCTTCGCTTCGGATTACCGTTCGGTTTTCCCTCTTTTTCTTGTTTGTTAAAAAAAAAAAAAAAGAAAATCTCTGCGCGTGTGGAGCACGCGCTCCCCTTTTTCCCTCGCTTCCAGCGGGGACGCTACATTGCGGCCTAGTGGTCGCTCGGTCGTTTATCTTTTCGTGGTGTGATTTTAGCCACCATTGACGACTTTGACTTCGCCGACGCGATTTTTCCGTCGATGTCCTCGAAGGTCCCGAGTGGATTTAAAAAGTGTGGTCGCTGCGGCCGGCCGATCTCGCAGACCGACACCCACGCTTGGTGCCTCCAGTGCCTCGGGCCGGAGCACAATCTCAAATCGTGTGCTTTGTGTCTCGGTCTCCGGAAACGGACTCAGGTTGCGAGGCAAGTTCTGCGGGACCGTCTTTTTGGAACTTGCGCCGGCCCCTCGACGGCATCGGTATCGAAGGCCGGTTCTTCGGTACCGGTATCGATGCCCGAGACATCGGCACCGATGGCAGCGACCCCAGGAGAACAGGTCCCGTTGGCCCGCCGGTCCGCCGGTGAGAGTGGGGTTGAGAGGCCGCGTGGGCAGTCGGCCCCGGTCACTCCCTCAGCTCGTGAGCCACGGGACCGACCCCTGTCTGACCCGGTGCCTCGAGACCGAGGGGGATCGACCTCCTCCTCCTCCATGCCCTCCGGCGCCGGTGACGTGCATCGAAAAAAGGATAAGAAGCGTCGTCACCGGACGCCCTCGGTGCATCCCGAAGAGGAGTCGACGCCGAAGCGTCATCGTCGAGAGGAGAGGTCTCCGTCGGTTGTGGGGGTACCGACGCGTCGGGGTTCCGGCACCTCGGTGCCGTCTCCTGGCTCCCAGCAGCTTCCGGCACCGACACCCTTACCGGCCCCACCGCCTTTCCCGGCACCGGGCCTGGACGAGTGCCTCAGAGCCATCCTTCCGGGGATCCTGGAAGGGCTGATGCGCCAGGCTGTGCCGGCGCCGGGGGTGCTTGCGCCCTCGGCGCCGATGACTGTGGCGCCGGCGAGCTCTAGCCCGGCGCCGGGGCTGTCGACACCGCCGCCGCTTGCGGTGCCGGTCTCGACTGCTACGCAGGTGGAGTCCCCGTCGACGTCGATGGAGGGAGCTCCGTCCCCGCCGGCGCGGGAGTCCACCGCTCGACGACACCGAGACCTCGGTGCCTCGACGTCGAGCCGGGCCCGGTACAGGACTCAGCTACATGAGCTAATGTCCGATACCGAGGATGAGGACTCGTGGGGGGAAGAGGAGGACCCTAGATATTTCTCCTCAGAGGAGTCTACGGGCCTTCCCTCGGACCCCACGCCTTCACCGGAGAGGAAGCTCTCACCTCCTGAGAGTCTCTCCTTTGCCTCCTTTGTGCGGGATATGTCTATCAGCATTCCCTTCCCCGTGGTCTCTGTGGAAGAGCCGAGGGCCGAGATGCTCGAGGTCCTCGACTATCCATCACCACCTAGAGAGTCCTCCACGGTGCCGCTGCACAATGTCCTGAAGGAGACGCTGCTCCGGAACTGGGTGCGACCATTAACTAACCCCACCATTCCCAAGAAAGCAGAGTCCCAGTACAGGATCCACTCTGACCCAGAGCTCATGCGGCCCCAATTGCCCCATGACTCAGCGGTCGTGGATTCTGCTCTCAAGAGGGCACGGAGTTCGAGGGATACCGCCTCGGCGCCCCCGGGGCGGGAGTCTCGCACTCTGGACTCGTTTGGGAGGAAGGCCTACCAGTCCTCCATGCTCGTGACCCGCATCCAGTCATACCTGCTCTATATGAGCATTCACATGCGGACCTATGTGCAACAACTGGCGGACCTGGTCGAGAAGCTCCCGCCGGAGCAGTCCAGGCCTTATCAGGAGGTGGTCAGGCAGCTGAAGGCGTGCAGAAAGTTCCTGTCCAGGGGTATTTTTGACACCTGTGACGTGGCATCTCGTGCTGCGGCCCAAGGTATAGTGATGCGCAGGCTCTCATGGCTGCGTGCCTCTGACCTGGACAACCGCACCCAGCAGAGACTGGCCGACGTCCCTTGCCGGGGGGATAACATTTTTGGTGAGAAGGTCGAGCAGATGGTGGACCAACTGCATCAGCGGGAAACCGCTCTCGACAAGCTCTCCCACCGGGCGCCTTCAGCATCCACCTCAGCAGGTGGACGTTTTTCCCGGGCCTGGCAGGCTGCACCCTATTCTTTTGCAAAGCGTAGGTACAACCAGCCGGCCCGAAGGCCTCGTCAGGCACAGGGACAGCCCCAGCGCGCTCGTTCCCGTCAACAGCGTGCGCCTAAGCAGCCCCCTGCGCCTCCACAGCAAAAGCCAGGGACGGGCTTTTGACTGGATCCATGGGAACATAGCCGCCCTACAAGTGTCCGTACCGGACGACCTGCCGGTCGGAGGGAGGTTAAAATTCTTTCACCAAAGGTGGCCTCTCATAACCTCCGACCAGTGGGTTCTCCAAATAGTGCGGTGCGGATACGCCCTGAATTTGGCCTCCCTGCCTCCAAATTGTCCTCCGGGAGCTCAGTCCTTCAGCTCCCATCACAAGCAGGTACTTGCAGAGGAACTCTCCGCCCTTCTCAGCGCCAATGCGGTCGAGCCCGTACCACCCGGGACAGGAAGGGCAGGGATTCTATTCCAGGTACTTCCTTGTGGAAAAGAAAACAGGGGGGATGCGTCCCATCCTAGACCTGAGAGGCCTGAACAAATTCCTGGTCAAAGAAAAGTTCAGGATGCTTTCCTTGGGCACCCTTCTGCCGATGATTCAGAAAAACGATTGGCTATGTTCCCTGGATTTAAAGGATGCATATACTCACATCCCGATACTGCCAGCTCACAGACAGTATCTCAGATTCCGCCTGGGTGCACGGCACTTTCAGTATTGTGTGCTGCCCTTTGGGCTCGCCTCCTGCCCCACGAGTGTTTACAAAGTGCCTCGTGGGGTAGCGGCCTACCTACGCAAGCTGGGAGTGCACGTGTTCCCATATCTCGACGATTGGCTGGTCAAGAACACCTCGGAGGCAGGAGCCCTCCGGTCCATGCAGTGCACTATTCAACTTCTGGAGCTGCTGGGGTTTGTGATAAATTACCCAAAGTCCCATCTCCAGCCAACTCCAGTCTCTGGAATTCATAGGAGCGCTGCTGAATTCCAGAGACGGCTCAGGCCTACCTTCCCGAAGCGAGGGCCACCAATCTCTTGGCCCTGGCTTCGCAGACCAGAGCGTCTCAGCAGATCACAGCTCGGCAGATGTTGAGACTTCTGGGTCATATGGCCTCCACAGTTCATGTGACTCCCATGGCTCGTCTTCACATGAGATCTGCTCAATGGACCCTAGCTTCCCAGTGGTTCCAAGCCACCGGGAATCTAGAGGATGTCATCCGCCTCTCCACCAGTTGCCGCACTTCACTGCTCTGGTGGACCATACGGACCAATTTGACCCTGGGACGTCCATTCCAAATTCCGCAGCCCTCGAAAGTGCTGACGACGGATGCATCTCGCCTGGGGTGGGGAGCTCCATGTCGATGGGCTTCACACCCAGGGTCTGTGGTCCCTCCAGGAAAAGGATCTGCAGATCAACCTCCTGGAGCTCCGAGCGATCTGGAACGCACTGAAGGCTTTCAGAGATCGGCTGTCCTGTACAAATTATCCAAATTCGGACAGACAATCAGGTTGCAATGTATTACGTCAACAAGCAGGGGGGCACCGGATCTCGCCCCCTGTGTCAGGAAGCCGTCGGTATGTGGCGTTGGGCGTGTCCGGTTCGGCATGCTTCTCCAAGCCACATACCTGGCAGGCGTAAACAACAGTCTGGCCGACAGACTGAGCAGAGTCATGCAACCGCACGAGTGGTCGCTCCATTCCAGAGTGGTACGCAAGATCTTCCGAGAGTGGGGCACCCCCTCGGATGGATCTTTTCGCCTCTCAGACCAACCACAAGCTGCCTCTGTTCTGTTCCAGACTTCAGACACACGGCAGGCTAGCGTCAGATGCCTTTCTCCTTCATTGGGGGACCGGCCTCCTGTATGCTTATCCTCCCATACCTTTGGTGGGGAAGACCTTACTGAAGCTCAAGCAAGACCGCGGCACCATGATTCTGATAGCGCCCTTTTGGCCCCGTCAGATCTGGTTCCCTCTTCTTCTGGAGTTGTCCTCAGAAGAACCGTGGAGATTGGAGTGTTTTCCGACTCTCATTTCGCAGAACGACGGAGCGTTGCTGCACCCCAACCTTCAATCCCTGGCTCTCACGGCCTGGATGTTGAGGGCGTAGACTTCGCTGCGTTAGGTCTGTCTGAGGGTGTCTCCCGGGTCTTGCTTGCCTCTAGGAAGGATTCCACTAAAAAGAGTTACTTTTTCAAGTGGAGGAGGTTTGTCGTTTGGTGTGAGAGCAAGGCCCTAGAACCTCGCTTCTTGCCCTGCACAGAACCTGCTTGAATACCTTCTGCACT
This sequence comes from Microcaecilia unicolor, assembly GCF_901765095.1. Taxonomy (NCBI): domain Eukaryota; kingdom Metazoa; phylum Chordata; class Amphibia; order Gymnophiona; family Siphonopidae; genus Microcaecilia; species Microcaecilia unicolor. The sequence goes on from NC_044034.1 coordinate 289,436,125, forward strand.
TATCAGAGTCTGGCCTCAAGACCAACTCAGTAAGGAATCACCTTAGTGCGATTAGTGCTTACCATTATCGTGTGGAAGGTAAAGCCATCTCTGGAGAGCCTTTAGTCGTTCGATTCATGAGAGGCTTGCTTTTGTCAAAGCCCCCTATCAAGCCTCCTACTGTGTCATGGGATCTCAACGTCGTCCTCACCCAGCTGATGAAACCTCCTTTTGAGCCACTGAATACCTGCCATCTGAAGTACTTGACCTGGAAGGTCATTTTCTTGGTGGCAGTTACTTCAGCTCGTAGGGTCAGTGAGCTTCAAGCCCTAGTAGCTCATGCTCCATATACCTAAATTTCATCACAACAGAGTAGTGCTCCGCACTCACCCAAAGTTCCTGCCGAAGGTGGTGTCGGAGTTCCATCTTAACCAGTCAATTGTCTTGCCAACATTCTTCCCCAGGCCGCATACCCGCCCTGCTGAACGTCAGTTGCACACATTGGACTGCAAGAGAGCATTGGCCTTCTATCTTGGAGCGGACACAGCCCAACAGACAGTCCGCCCAATTGTTTATTTCTTTCGACCCTAACAGGCTAGGGGTCGCTGTCGGGAAACGCACCATCTCCAATTGGCTAGCAGATTGCATTTCCTTCACTTACGCCCAGGCTGGGCTGGCTCTTGAGGGTCATGTCACGGCTCATAGTGTCAGAGCCATGGCAGCGTCGGTGGCCCACTTGAAGTCAGCCACTATTGAAGAGATCTGCAAGGCTGCGACGTGGTCATCTGTCCACACATTCACATCTCATTACTGCCTCCAGCAGGATACCCGACGCGACAGTCGGTTCGGGCAGTCGGTGCTGCAGAATCTGTTTGGGGTGTAAATCCAACTCCACCCTCCAGGACCCGAATTTATTCTGGTCAGGCTGCACTCTCAGTTAGTTGTTCTTCGTAGGTCAATTTCTGTTGTACCCTCGCCGTTGCGAGGTTCAATTGACCTGGGTTATTGTTTTGAGTGAGCCTGAGAGCTAGGGATACCCCAGTCGTGAGAACAAGCAGCCTGCTTGTCCTCGGAGAAAGGGTATGATACATACCTGTAGCAGTTGTTCTCCGAGGACAGCAGGCTGATTGTTCTCACCTACCCTCCCTCCTCCCCTTTGGAGTTGTGTGTTTCATATTTTATTGCTTGTCATTCAACTGGCGGGAGCGGTCGCGCACGGGCGGGAAGGCGGCCGCGCATGCGCGGTGGGCGTGGCCTGCGTGCCGACCGTCCCGCGAAGCTTCTTCCGGTTGGTGGGGGCTGCCGCGGACGTCAACCCAGTCGTGAGCACAATCAGCCTGCTGTCCTCGGAGAACAACTGCTACAGGTATGTATCATACCCTATATCGGTTCAGGCGGAATATAAGACGTGCAGCAGAGTTCTGAACAGATTGAAGGGGGGATAGATGGCTAAGTGGGAGGCCAGTAAGGAGTAGGTTGCAGTAGTCAAGGCGAGAGGTAATGAGAGCGTGGACGAGAGTACGGGTGGTGTGCTCAGAGAGGAAAGGGCAAATTTTGCTGATGTTAAAGAGAAAGAAGCGACAGGTCTTGGCTATCTGCTGGATATGCGCAGAGAAGGAGAGGGAGGAGTCGAAGATGACTCCGAGGTTGCGGTCAGATGAAACGGGGAGGATGAGGGTGCCATCAACTGAGATAGAGAGTGGAGGAAGAGGAGAAGTGGGTTTTGGTGGAAAGACGATAAGCTTGGTCTTGGACATGTTCAGTTTCAGGTGGCGGTTGGACATCCATGCAGCAATGTCGGATAAGCAGGCCGATACCTTGGCCTGGGTCTCCGCGGTGATGTCTGGTGTGGAGAGATATAGCTGGGTGTCATCAGCATAAAGATGATACTGGAACCATGAGATGAGATCAGTGAGCCCAGGGAAGAGGTTGTAGATTGAAAAAGAAGGGGTCCAAGGTCAGATCCCTGGGGAACACCAACAGATAAGGGGATGGGGGTGGAGGAAGATCCATGAGAGTGTACTCTGAAGGTGCGGTGGGAGAGATAGGAGGAGAACCAGGAGAGGACAGAACCCTGGAACCCAAATGAGGACAGTGTGGCAAGAAGTAAATCATGATTGACAGTATCAAAAGCGGCGGATAGATCAAGGAGGATGAGGTGGAGTAGTGGCCTCTGGATTTGGCAAGGAACAGGTCATTACAGACTTTAGAGAGTGCCGTTTCTGTCGAGTGTAGAGGGCGAAAACCGGATTGAAGCGGATCGAGAATGGCATGAGAGGAGAGAAAATCAAGGCAGCAGCTGTGAACAGCACGCTCAAGTATTTTGGAGAGGACGGGTAGGAGGGAGATGGGGCGGTAGTTGGAGGGACTGGTAGGGTCAAGTGATGTTTTTTTGAGGAGAGGTGTGACTACGGCGTGCTTGAAGGTGTCAGGGACAGTTGCAGTGGAGAGAGAGAGGTTGAGGATATGACAGATGGAGGGGGTGACAGTATGAGAGATGGTGTTAAGTAAGTTGGTGGGGATGGGATCAGAGGAACAAGTGGTGCATTTCGAGGAGGAAAGAAGGTGGGCGGTTTCCTCCTCAGTGATATTAGGAAAGGAGGAGAAAGAGGCCTGGGTTGGTTGGGAGAGGGTTGAAGGGTGAAGAGGAAGAGGTGCCTTGGTAGTGAACTCAAGGTTGATCTTTTGCACCTTGTCGCGGAAGTAGTCAGCCAGTGATTGAGGTGAGAGTGAGGGGTGGGGGTGTGGATCGGAGGGCACTTTGAGGAGGGAGTTAAGGGTGACGAAGAGACGACAAGGGTTGGCGCTGAGAGAATTGGTCAATTGGGTGTAATAGTCCTGTTGGCAAGGAATAGGGAGGACTGGAAGGAGGATAGCATGAATTTGTAATGAAGGAAATCTGAATGGGTACAAGATTTCCTCCACAGGCGTTCAGCAGATCGGGCGCAGGAGCGAAGGTAATGGATGCAAGGGGTCAGCCAGGGCTGAGGATTAGTACGTCTTGTGGGACGGGAGATGGATGGTGCAAGGGTGTCCAGAGCAGAGGAGAGAGTGGCATTGTAAGCGGAGACAGCCTTGTCGACAGACTCGGAGGACATGATGGAAGGGAGGAGATTAGAGATAATGGAGGATAAGGTGGGAGGGTCGACAGCCTGGAGATTCCTGGAAGTAGTGGTTAGTGTTGGGCGGGACTGCGGGGGAGGGTGAAGAAGTGTGAAGGTGATCAGGTGATGGTCAGAGGGAAGAAGAGCTGAGGCGCAGAAATTGGAGGGTGAGCAGGTAGAGGGAGAGGACGAGGTCAAGACAATGGCCATCTCGGTGAGTAGGGGTGGTGGAGCATAGCTGGAGGTTGAAGGAGGATGCTAGAGTGAGGAACTGAGAAGCGTAAGGGTCGGATTGGTCATCAACGTGTATGTTAAAGTCTCCGAGAATGAGGGATGGGGATGAGGGCTCAAGAAAAATGGAGAACCAGGCATCGAAGTCGGTAAGGAAGGAAGATAGGGACTTATCAGGGGGGCGGTAAATGACTGCAACTCTGAGTGGCAGCGGGTAGAATAGACGGATGGAGTGAACTTCAAAGGATGAGAAGCAGTGAGACTGCGGGTAGGAGGAGAGGTTGAAAACTGCAGGAGGGCGAAAGTAGTAACCGACGCCGCTACCGCGGCCAACTGGGCGGGGAGAGTGGGAGAAGAGAGCCTCCATGGCATAGGGCCGCGACTGAGGCAGAGTCATCAGGGGTGAGCCAGGTTTCAGTTAGGGCGAGGAGTTAGAGAGAATGGGAGATGAAGAGGTCATGGGTAAAGGAGAGTTTGTTGCAGACCAGATCGTGCATTCCATAGGGCGCACGAGAAGGGGAGGGAAGAGGGGGAGAGGAGGGGAATGGAAATGAGGTTGGAGACATTCCGGAGTGGTCTGCATAGATAGGATGAGGATTGGTGTGGGGGACCTGGATTGGGATTGATGTCCCCAGCGGATAGTAGGAGAAGGAGTAAAAGAATACGAAGAAGGGTAGGGGAGGTTAGGGCGACGAAGGGCGGGATGTGCATAGAAGGAATGGAGATGGGTCAACAGCAGGAAGGAAATGTTGAAGGTTGAGGGCTAAGGAGAAGGAGGGGAAAGGAGAGAAGGTGAGGTGATGAGGGTAAGGGAAAGTAAAGTGTAGCAGCAGTGCAAAGTGTTTTGGGTTAAGAAGTAGGTTGGGAAGGGACAGCATCAGGAAGAGTGTGTGTATAGGGGACATGGCAATGTAGAATTGGATTGCTGGAACACTGGAATGTTGGAATGGGTTAACTGGTAGGCTGGGCTACTGGGGGAAGGTGATGAATTAGGAATAGATTGTAGTTGGAAGAGGTCAGTAGTGATAATTTGGCTGTAGGGAGGCTATTTAAGAGATGTCACTCAAGGGGTGGGTGGGTAGTGGCAGGGGCGTAGCTACGGGTGGGCCTGGGTGGGCCCAGGCCCACCCAGTTTTGTCTCAGGCCCATCCAGAGTCCCTCGCCGTGTCTCCTCGCTGGCTCATCTTCTCCCACCCCCACCGTAGCGCTTGTAATTTGCTCGGCGACGGCGCTGCCTGACAGCTACAGACGCGGCGTGATGTCCTGCTCCGGGGCCTTCCCTCTGCCGTGCTGATTCAAGCTTCCTGTTTACGCAGACGGAACGCACAGCGGCAAAGGGAAGGTCCAGAGCAGGTCGGAGGAGGTGGGACGAACGAAAGCGTCGAATTTGAGATAGGAGGACGCGGGAGCGCAGCGGGGAATTTGAAAATGAGGGAGAGACGTCGGATTGTGGCGGAGCAGGGAAGGAAAGACGCTGGATTAAGAATGGGGAGATTTGATGGACTGGAGAATGGAAGAGGGATCGCTGAAGTATGTGCAAATTGCAAGTGCTGCAGCGGGGGTGGGAGACTATGAGGTGCAGGGGGATGCAGCACCGATAGTGTTTGAATACAAGCACGGGGGGGGGGGGGGGAGGAGAGTGAGGAAGACAGTGGTCTCTGCTGGCACTGCAAGGGAAGGGAGATTTCTGGATGTTGTGTTGTGGGGGGGGGGGGGGGGGTAAGACAATGGGGAGCTAGCCCTGCAAGGGGGGGGGGCTGAAGGGAAAGCTGATGGCCCTGCAAGGGGAGTGGGCTGAAGGGAAGGGAGAGGTGCTAGACTTTGTGAGGGGCAGGGGGTGGAGAGAACGGAAGGGAGAGAGGTACTGGACTTGCAGGGGGAAGGTTGGAGGGAAGGGGAGAGGTGCTGGATTTGCAGGGGGAAGATTGGAGGGAAGGGGAGAGGTGGTGGAATTGCAGGGGGGGTTGGAGGGAAGGGGAGATGTGCTGGATATGCTGAGAGTTGAAATGAAGGGGAGAGGTGCTGGACATGTAGGGGGGCGGGATGAAAGGGAGAGAGGTGCTGGGCATGTAGGGGGGCCTGGAAGAGAGGTGCTGGATATGCAGGGATAGCTGAAGGGAAAGGAGAGAGATGGGACCTGCAAGGAGGGTTGGAGCAAAGAGAGAAAGGTGCTAGACCTAAGGGAGGGGGTTAGAGAGAAGGGAGAGAGATGCTGGCCAAGGGGATAAAGGAAGAGGGAGTCAAATGCTGAACCCACAATGGGAGAAAGAGCCAGATGCATAAGGGGAAGGAAAGAGAGAGAAAGAGAAGCTGGTTGGGGTGGGATCAGAGAGGAGAGGAACACATTGGTGTGGAGGAGGGAGAAAGGGGACATAGGGAGGTGTACAGATACAGAAGGGAGATGATGGGCATTAGGGTGGGAGTATGGGAAAGACACACAAATGTGAGATACTGTATGGGGATGGCCATGGCATATGGGCACAGAGGGGGCAATGCCTGACAAGGGGGGGAGGGGGATATGGAATAGAATACAATGCTGGGACACAGAGAGGGGGAGAGATGGCAGATAAGGGTACACGATAGGAACACAGAAGGGATATGCTGGCATGGGTGCATAGGTGCACAGAGGAATGATGAGAGGATATGAACACAGGGAGATACTGGACAAGGAAATATAGGAAAACTGAGATGGATGATGGACATGGATAAAGAAGAAATGTAAATGGACAGGAGACCCTGGCAAATAGTTAAGAGAAGACAGGGGGAAGCAGAAATCAGACACTGGGACCAATATGATTTGAAAAATAAAATGACCAGACAGCAAAAAGGTACAAAAAATTATTTTATTTTTAATGTTGTGAATATAATATGTTGGATTTGCACTGCTACCCTCATTGAAGTTATGGGGAGGCACGGTAGGGACAGAGCATGGGTGCATCAGGTTGCTGTTTTTTCTCTTTCAAAAAGTTGTAGTGCCCACCCATCCAACCTTGTTGGCCCACCCAAAAATTGCCTTATGGCTACGCCACTGGGTAGTGGGGAGAAAGAAAACTTAAGGTATAGTTTAAACATGTATATAGCTTTACACGCCATCCAGATTCTAATTAACTCAACCCAATGTTAGATACTTAAGTTACAGAAAGTTTCTTTGAATCTACAAATGTTGTTCAAATGCTCAGGATTGAATAAGATGTATTTAAGCCCTAGGTACTTTATTACACACTTACAAGGATAATTCAGGTAAAAGAGGCACCTATTTCTAGGGCCTCCTTTCTTATGGCTAAAAATGCCCTTCTTTCCTGCGTCTGCTTGCAACATCTGAGTACATCCATACCTTTGCCCCACAGAATAGGGACTTTGCATTCCTAAAGAATAATCGTTTTGACTGCATCTAAATCTTGCTCAAATATAAAGGACACTATAAGGTAGTTCTTTCGGATTCCTCATTTGAGGAGGACTCTAAAAGTTCTGTTACATTCCAATTTTGTCCATTACTTTGTTTTCCTCTTTGTGACTCCGTTTCCATTTCTAATTCATTTTTCTTTTTCAATGGAATATAGTAATACGGTTTATTGAGGTATAAGATCAGGGGAATACTGTCAAAACTTCAATTAGGTATTTTTTTAAAAGCTTCTAAAGGAGAGACCCCCATAGCTTGTGGAAAATTTTAAAAAACGCAAATTCAATCTGCGATTATACTTTTCCAGTTGTTCCAACTTCCTATGGATCCCAAGATTATCTTTTATAATCGCATTAGAAGCTCCTTGAATTTTTTCAACTTCAGTTTTTAGCTGAACCATTTGATTTTTGTGAGTCAGTTTTAAATGTTTCTAGAGATTTAGAAAGATTATCCACAGTACTCACGAGTGCTGCCAGTCCATCTGACGAGTGAGTAATCTTAGTATCAAGTTGTTGGAGAGCATCCAAATGCTCTCTAATGTAACCATCTGAGGTCTTGCCAAAGGTGCTCTATATGTTTGGAGCACTTCCAAACTTCCTTCGGTCCTGTTCCCTTCCTGGCCTCTTGCTTGGGAAACCCCTTTGACCAACTTCCATTACGGGCGTCCCAATAGGAGAGACAGGACCTTCAGAGGCAGAGGCGGTACATTGGGTTCCCGGGGCGATAGAGTGACATCAAGCCCCAAGTCTCGTAGCTCTCCTAGCAAAGAGACATACCTGGTTAATTTCATGTGGAACTCTGGGAGATCTCCTGGGCCCATCATGAGTAAGGCTCCATCTTCAGGGCGGTAGACTACGATGTTTACATGGGAGCCACATGGAGGGAATGAGGGGAGAAGATCCACAGCAGTCTGTTTCCAGATGTACCCACAATTTATGTGGAGAGGCCTGAACCACTCTAATGATTCCTGAGCCTGCGCAGCCCGATAGTACCCATACAACGTTAGGCACCCCCAGACTACCCTTCCTAGGATCTCTATACAGAAGACAGCGAGGCAAATGGAGGCACGTATTATGCCAAATAAAGTGGTTCAATTGGTTCTGTAAACCAGAAAGGAAACCTCAGTGTGTTGTGTTATGATTCACTTGACATCAGACATGGGGTGGAGGGGGGGGGGGGGTGGTGGTAGTCAGTGTGGGAGGAGGGGAGTTTTGATGCTGGGGGAGAGGTTTATGGGTTTCTGGGTATTTTTGCAATTCCATGAAAATAACTTTAAAACCGTAGACATTGTATTTGGTTTTCATACTGTGGTATAGTTGCCTAAATCCATATTGCATTAGAGGACTGTAGCTCTTAATTGTGAATGTGCTGTTCTGTTGCGGTGTAATACTGTTTTTTCCCAACTGGATGTATTTTTGCCTTGGTTTTAGTACTTAATAAAGACTTCTTGAAATTAAAAAAAAAAAAAAGATAGTAAACAGAGAATAGGGTTAAATGGTCCATATTCTCATGGAGAAGGGGTAGATAGCGGGGTTCCTCAGGGGTCGTGCTGGGACGGCTGCTTTTTAACATATTTATAAATGATCTAGAGACATAGGTGTCCCATATAAGAGGCTTGGGGAGGCTAAGCCTCCCCAGCCCAACCGTGACCTTCCCCTGGCTGCTGTCCCCCATCCCCAAAACGCAGGCTGGCGCAGCGCTGCAGACAGCTCTCGGATGGTCCCTTCTTCCCACCCTCAGCTCCCCCGACCGACAGCCCTCCTCTCCATTCCTTCCCCCCCCCCCCCCGCGTTTAACCCTTTTACTTCAGGCGCAGCGATGGCAATGAAGAGGGCAACAACAGCGGGCTTGCCCTCAGCTTCTCCTTTCCCTCATACACAGTGTCTCACCCTTGCGGAAACAGGAAATACATCATCACAGAAGGCGGGACACGTGTGAGGGAAGGAAGAAGCTGGAGGTCGAGCCCACTGTGGTCCTCTCACTGCCGTCGCTGTGCCTGAAAGTAAATACGTTAAATGTGTGGGGGAGGGGCAGGAAGGAACTGAGAGGAGGGCTGTCGGGGAGCTGAGGGAGGGCAGGGATAATCGCTGGAATGGATGGGAGGAGAGGGCAAGGGGCGAGATCCTGGACATGGAGAGGAGGGGAGGGCAGGGCAGGGGGAGAGAAGAGATTGCTGGATGAGGAGGGGAGGGCCATGGGAGAGAGGAGAATTGCTGGACATGGATGGATGAATGGGGGGCAGGGGAGAGAAGAAATTGCTGGATATGGGTGGAGGAGAGGGCAGGGGAGAATGGAGAGTTGTTGGACATGGTTGGATGAGGGGAGGGCAGGGACAGATGAGATTTGCTGTACATGGATGGATGGAGGGGACAGGGGAGAGAGGAAATAATAGATGGGATTAAGGGGGAGGGCAGGGAAAGAGGAGAATTGCTGGACCTCAATGGATCGAGGGGGCAGGGGAGGAGGAAATTTGCTGTCAGATGGATGGAGGAGAGGGGTAAAGGAGAATGGAGAGTTGCTGGACATGGATGGATGGAGGGAGGGCAGAGGAGAGGAGACTTGCTGGACATGGTTGGATGAATGGGGGCAGGGGAGAGGAAGTTTGCTGGATATGGGTGGATGGAGGAGAGGGCAGGGAGAATGGAGAGTTGCTGGAAATGGATGAATGGAGGGGAGGGCAGGGGAGAGAAGAGAATTGCTGTACATGGATGAATGGGAGGGGGCAGGGAGAGGAGGAAATTTGCTGGTTATGGGTGGATGGAGGAGAGGGCAGGGGAGAATGGAGAGTTGTTGGACTGGATGGATGGAGGGAGGGAAGTCAGGAAGAAGATGCACATGGATGGAGGGGAGGGAAGAGAGGACAAATGGCTGGACATAGGTGAAGTAGAGGGCAGGGAAGAGAGGAGAAATGTTGGACAATGATGGAGGGAAGGAAAGACAAAGGAAGGAGATGCATATGGATGGAGTGGAAGGGGCAGAGGAGAAATGCTGGACATGGATGGAGGGGAGGGAAGACAGAGGAAGTAGA